>NW_027285001.1:0-15000 GCF_040894005.1 Engystomops pustulosus
CAAATTGCCCTCAGCGGGAGCACTTGCTGAGGCTGCCCGGGCATGGGTGACTGTTCCCCGGGCTCACTTGGTCGTAGGTCCCGGTGTGGAACGTGCCCATGGAAGTTGAAGGGAAGAGAACCGCGAAAGGGAGTTTTTGCGCTAAGCCGCGGCCGAGGAGGGCGCACCGATCCCGGCTTGATTCCTGCCATTCCCGGTCCCCAAACCGGACTCGGCATGGTGGTTGGATCCGTGACCCTGGAACCCTGGGCGGGGAGCCTAGGGGCGAGAGGGGCCCCATGGAGCTCGGGCAGACTAGAAGTACCCTCGTCTGCCCGCTGGAGGGCGCCCTTCCCGGAGCGGAGGGGACCCCCTTGGCCACCAAGTGCAAGCCGAGTTTGGAGCTCGAAACCCGGCCAGGCTTGGTCGGAGGTCCCGGTGAGGAACATGGCCATGGAAGTCGGAGCTCAGCGGGAGCAGCCACTCAGGCTACCCGGGTGTGTGTCACTGTCCCCCGGCCAAGACTTGGCGGCAAGTCCCGGGGAGGAATAGTGCTCATGGAAGTACCTCAGCGGGAGCAGCCACTCAGGCTACCCGGGAATGTGTCACTGTCCCCCGGCCAAGACTTGGCGGCAAGTCCCGGGGAGGAATAGTGCCCATGGAAGTAGCTCAGCGGGAGCAGCCACTCAGGCTACCCGGGAATGTGTCACTGTCCCCCGGCCAGACTTGGCGGCAGGTCCCGGGGAGGAATAGTGCTCATGGAAGTAGCTCAGCGGGAGCAGCCACTCAGGCTACCCGAGAATGTGTCACTGTCCCTCGGCCACCCTTGGTCGTTGGGTTCCTGATGAGGAACATGCCCATGGAACTAAAGAGTTCAGCGGGAGCATCCGCTCAGGCTACCCGGGAATGTGTCACTGTCCCCCGGCCAGACTTGGCGGCAGGTCCCGGGGAGGAATAGTGCCCATGGAAGTCGGAGCTCCAACCTCCAAGTTGACCTCAGCGGGAGCACTCGCTGAGGCTGCCCGGGCATGGGTGACTGTTCCCCGGCCACACTTGGTCGGAGGTCCCGGTGAGGAACATGCCCATGGAAGTTGGTGGGAAGAGAACCGCGAAAGGGAGTTTTGCGGCTGAGCCGCGGCCGAGGAGGTCTCACTAATTCCGGCATGATTCCTGCCAGGCCCGGTACCCTATATGGGACTCGGCTGGGTGGCTGTAGCCGGGACACTGGAACCCTGGGCGGGGAGCCTAGGGGCGAGAGGGGCCCCATGGAGCTCGGGCAGACTAGAAGTACCCTCGTCTGCCCGCTGGAGGGCGCCCTTTCCGGAGCGGAGGGGACCCCCTTGGCCACCAAGTGCAAGCCGAGTTTGGAGCTCGAAACCCGGCCAGGCTTGGTCGGAGGTCCCGGTGAGGAACATGGCCATGGAAGTCGGAGCTCAGCGGGAGCAGCCACTCAGGCTACCCGGGAATGTGTCACTGTCCCCCGGCCAAGACTTGGCGGCAAGTCCCGGGGAGGAATAGTGCTCATGGAAGTACCTCAGCGGGAGCAGCCACTCAGGCTACCCGGGAATGTGTCACTGTCCCCCGGCCAAGACTTGGCGGCAAGTCCCGGGGAGGAATAGTGCCCATGGAAGTAGCTCAGCGGGAGCAGCCACTCAGGCTACCCGGGAATGTGTCACTGTCCCCCGGCCAGACTTGGCGGCAGGTCCCGGGGAGGAATAGTGCTCATGGAAGTAGCTCAGCGGGAGCAGCCACTCAGGCTACCCGAGAATGTGTCACTGTCCCTCGGCCACCCTTGGTCGTTGGGTTCCTGATGAGGAACATGCCCATGGAACTAAAGAGTTCAGCGGGAGCATCCGCTCAGGCTACCCGGGAATGTGTCACTGTCCCCCGGCCAGACTTGGCGGCAGGTCCCGGGGAGGAATAGTGCCCATGGAAGTCGGAGCTCCAACCTCCAAGTTGACCTCAGCGGGAGCACTCGCTGAGGCTGCCCGGGCATGGGTGACTGTTCCCCGGCCACACTTGGTCGGAGGTCCCGGTGAGGAACATGCCCATGGAAGTTGGTGGGAAGAGAACCGCGAAAGGGAGTTTTGCGGCTGAGCCGCGGCCGAGGAGGTCTCACTAATTCCGGCATGATTCCTGCCAGGCCCGGTACCCTATATGGGACTCGGCTGGGTGGCTGTAGCCGGGACCCTGGAACCCTGGGCGGGGAGCCTAGGGGCGAGAGGGGCCCCATGGAGCTCGGGCAGACTAGAAGTACCCTCGTCTGCCCGCTGGAGGGCGCCCTTCCCGGAGCGGAGGGGACCCCCTTGGCCACCAAGTGCAAGCCGAGTTTGGAGCTCGAAACCCGGCCACACTTGGTAGTTGGTCCCGGTCAGGAACATGCCCATGGAAGTAAGAGCTCAGCGGGAGCAGCCACTCAGGCTACCCGGCAATGTGTCACTGTCCCCCGGCCAAGACTTGGCGGCAAGTCCCGGGGAGGAATAATGCCCATGGAAGTGGCTCAGCGGGAGCAGCCACTCAGGCTACCCGGGAATGTGTCTCTGTCCCCCGGCCAAGACTTGGCGGCAAGTCCCGGGGAGGAATAATGCCCATGGAAGTGGCTCAGCGGGAGCAGCCACTCAGGCTACCCGGGAATGTGTCTCTGTCCCCCGGCCAAGACTTGGCGGCAAGTCCCGGGGAGGAATAGTGCCCATGGAAGTAGCTCAGCGGGAGCAGCCACTCAGGCTACCCGGGAATGTGTCACTGTCCCCCGGCCAGACTTGGCGGCAGGTCCCGGGGAGGAATAGTGCTCATGGAAGTAGCTCAGCGGGAGCAGCCACTCAGGCTACCCGAGAATGTGTCACTGTCCCTCGGCCACCCTTGGTCGTTGGGTTCCTGATGAGGAACATGCCCATGGAACTAAAGAGTTCAGCGGGAGCATCCGCTCAGGCTACCCGGGAATGTGTCACTGTCCCCCGGCCAGACTTGGCGGCAGGTCCCGGGGAGGAATAGTGCCCATGGAAGTCGGAGCTCCAACCTCCAAGTTGACCTCAGCGGGAGCACTCGCTGAGGCTGCCCGGGCATGGGTGACTGTTCCCCGGCCACACTTGGTCGGAGGTCCCGGTGAGGAACATGCCCATGGAAGTTGGTGGGAAGAGAACCGCGAAAGGGAGTTTTGCGGCTGAGCCGCGGCCGAGGAGGTCTCACTAATTCCGGCATGATTCCTGCCAGGCCCGGTACCCTATATGGGACTCGGCTGGGTGGCTGTAGCCGGGACCCTGGAACCCTGGGCGGGGAGCCTAGGGGCGAGAGGGGCCCCATGGAGCTCGGGCAGACTAGAAGTACCCTCGTCTGCCCGCTGGAGGGCGCCCTTCCCGGAGCGGAGGGGACCCCCTTGGCCACCAAGTGCAAGCCGAGTTTGGAGCTCGAAACCCGGCCACACTTGGTAGTTGGTCCCGGTCAGGAACATGCCCATGGAAGTAAGAGCTCAGCGGGAGCAGCCACTCAGGCTACCCGGCAATGTGTCACTGTCCCCCGGCCAAGACTTGGCGGCAAGTCCCGGGGAGGAATAATGCCCATGGAAGTGGCTCAGCGGGAGCAGCCACTCAGGCTACCCGGGAATGTGTCTCTGTCCCCCGGCCAAGACTTGGCGGCAAGTCCCGGGGAGGAATAGTGCCCATGGAAGTAGCTCAGCGGGAGCAGCCACTCAGGCTACCCGGGAATGTGTCACTGTCCCCCGGCCAGACTTGGCGGCAGGTCCCGGGGAGGAATAGTGCTCATGGAAGTAGCTCAGCGGGAGCAGCCACTCAGGCTACCCGAGAATGTGTCACTGTCCCTCGGCCACCCTTGGTCGTTGGGTTCCTGATGAGGAACATGCCCATGGAACTAAAGAGTTCAGCGGGAGCATCCGCTCAGGCTACCCGGGAATGTGTCACTGTCCCCCGGCCAGACTTGGCGGCAGGTCCCGGGGAGGAATAGTGCCCATGGAAGTCGGAGCTCCAACCTCCAAGTTGACCTCAGCGGGAGCACTCGCTGAGGCTGCCCGGGCATGGGTGACTGTTCCCCGGCCACACTTGGTCGGAGGTCCCGGTGAGGAACATGCCCATGGAAGTTGGTGGGAAGAGAACCGCGAAAGGGAGTTTTGCGGCTGAGCCGCGGCCGAGGAGGTCTCACTAATTCCGGCATGATTCCTGCCAGGCCCGGTACCCTATATGGGACTCGGCTGGGTGGCTGTAGCCGGGACCCTGGAACCCTGGGCGGGGAGCCTAGGGGCGAGAGGGGCCCCATGGAGCTCGGGCAGACTAGAAGTACCCTCGTCTGCCCGCTGGAGGGCGCCCTTCCCGGAGCGGAGGGGACCCCCTTGGCCACCAAGTGCAAGCCGAGTTTGGAGCTCGAAACCCGGCCACACTTGGTAGTTGGTCCCGGTCAGGAACATGCCCATGGAAGTAAGAGCTCAGCGGGAGCAGCCACTCAGGCTACCCGGCAATGTGTCACTGTCCCCCGGCCAAGACTTGGCGGCAAGTCCCGGGGAGGAATAATGCCCATGGAAGTGGCTCAGCGGGAGCAGCCACTCAGGCTACCCGGGAATGTGTCTCTGTCCCCCGGCCAAGACTTGGCGGCAAGTCCCGGGGAGGAATAGTGCCCATGGAAGTAGCTCAGCGGGAGCAGCCACTCAGGCTACCCGGGAATGTGTCACTGTCCCCCGGCCAGACTTGGCGGCAGGTCCCGGGGAGGAATAGTGCTCATGGAAGTAGCTCAGCGGGAGCAGCCACTCAGGCTACCCGAGAATGTGTCACTGTCCCTCGGCCACCCTTGGTCGTTGGGTTCCTGATGAGGAACATGCCCATGGAACTAAAGAGTTCAGCGGGAGCATCCGCTCAGGCTACCCGGGAATGTGTCACTGTCCCCCGGCCAGACTTGGCGGCAGGTCCCGGGGAGGAATAGTGCCCATGGAAGTCGGAGCTCCAACCTCCAAGTTGACCTCAGCGGGAGCACTCGCTGAGGCTGCCCGGGCATGGGTGACTGTTCCCCGGCCACACTTGGTCGGAGGTCCCGGTGAGGAACATGCCCATGGAAGTTGGTGGGAAGAGAACCGCGAAAGGGAGTTTTGCGGCTGAGCCGCGGCCGAGGAGGTCTCACTAATTCCGGCATGATTCCTGCCAGGCCCGGTACCCTATATGGGACTCGGCTGGGTGGCTGTAGCCGGGACCCTGGAACCCTGGGCGGGGAGCCTAGGGGCGAGAGGGGCCCCATGGAGCTCGGGCAGACTAGAAGTACCCTCGTCTGCCCGCTGGAGGGCGCCCTTCCCGGAGCGGAGGGGACCCCCTTGGCCACCAAGTGCAAGCCGAGTTTGGAGCTCGAAACCCGGCCACACTTGGTAGTTGGTCCCGGTCAGGAACATGCCCATGGAAGTAAGAGCTCAGCGGGAGCAGCCACTCAGGCTACCCGGCAATGTGTCACTGTCCCCCGGCCAAGACTTGGCGGCAAGTCCCGGGGAGGAATAATGCCCATGGAAGTGGCTCAGCGGGAGCAGCCACTCAGGCTACCCGGGAATGTGTCTCTGTCCCCCGGCCAAGACTTGGCGGCAAGTCCCGGGGAGGAATAGTGCCCATGGAAGTAGCTCAGCGGGAGCAGCCACTCAGGCTACCCGGGAATGTGTCACTGTCCCCCGGCCAGACTTGGCGGCAGGTCCCGGGGAGGAATAGTGCTCATGGAAGTAGCTCAGCGGGAGCAGCCACTCAGGCTACCCGAGAATGTGTCACTGTCCCTCGGCCACCCTTGGTCGTTGGGTTCCTGATGAGGAACATGCCCATGGAACTAAAGAGTTCAGCGGGAGCATCCGCTCAGGCTACCCGGGAATGTGTCACTGTCCCCCGGCCAGACTTGGCGGCAGGTCCCGGGGAGGAATAGTGCCCATGGAAGTCGGAGCTCCAACCTCCAAGTTGACCTCAGCGGGAGCACTCGCTGAGGCTGCCCGGGCATGGGTGACTGTTCCCCGGCCACACTTGGTCGGAGGTCCCGGTGAGGAACATGCCCATGGAAGTTGGTGGGAAGAGAACCGCGAAAGGGAGTTTTGCGGCTGAGCCGCGGCCGAGGAGGTCTCACTAATTCCGGCATGATTCCTGCCAGGCCCGGTACCCTATATGGGACTCGGCTGGGTGGCTGTAGCCGGGACCCTGGAACCCTGGGCGGGGAGCCTAGGGGCGAGAGGGGCCCCATGGAGCTCGGGCAGACTAGAAGTACCCTCGTCTGCCCGCTGGAGGGCGCCCTTCCCGGAGCGGAGGGGACCCCCTTGGCCACCAAGTGCAAGCCGAGTTTGGAGCTCGAAACCCGGCCACACTTGGTAGTTGGTCCCGGTCAGGAACATGCCCATGGAAGTAAGAGCTCAGCGGGAGCAGCCACTCAGGCTACCCGGCAATGTGTCACTGTCCCCCGGCCAAGACTTGGCGGCAAGTCCCGGGGAGGAATAATGCCCATGGAAGTGGCTCAGCGGGAGCAGCCACTCAGGCTACCCGGGAATGTGTCACTGTCCCCCGGCCAAGACTTGGCGGCAAGTCCCGGGGAGGAATAATGCCCATGGAAGTGGCTCAGCGGGAGCAGCCACTCAGGCTAGCCGGGAATGTGTCACTGTCCCCCGGCCAAGACTTGGCGGCAAGTCCCGGGGAGGAATAATGCCCATGGAAGTGGCTCAGCGGGAGCAGCCACTCAGGCTACCCGGGAATGTGTCACTGTCCCTCGGCCACACTTTGCCGTAGGTCCCGGTGAGGAACATGCCCATGGAAGTCGGAGCTCCAACCGGGTGAAGCCGCCGAGAGCTAGCCGGGAATAGGGCGCCAAACCCGGCTACCGCCCTCCAGGCTTGCCCCGGTCGAAAGACCTACGTCCTCGCAGCAGCACCAAGCGAAAAATTCTCTAAGTGTGGGAGAACCGGGGACCCGACCGGTGGCACTCTGCCTCTCGCTGCCGCCCTCCTGGAAGCGTCCTCGGTCACTCGGAGTACGGCAGATTTCAGAGCTCCGGAATGGTGAAAAAGAACCGGAGAGAGGGCGAATCCGGCTTCTCTCTGCCGGGCGAGGACCACCGCAGGCGGCGGGGACGTCTGACAGGAGACGGCGCCGCGGCAGGCTTTCTAAGTTGCTGGGCTTTTTGTCCTCGGCGAAAGTCGAAAAAATTTTGCGGTCCGAGCTGCCCTGCTCCTGCCGGGGAAGGCTTACCGCCGGCGGCTGCCAACCCCTGGCTTGCCCGCCGGATCGCCTTCGAAGGCTGCTGAAAAAGAACCCCGAGACGGGCACCTCTCGGAAGAACCGCAGACCAAAACCGACCGGTCCGACTTTCAGTGCACCTTCGGCGGCAGAGAGAAGCAGCAAAAATACCGGTCAGAGAAGGGGAGTTTTGGTCGACTCTGCCAGGCTTTTGCACTAAGTCAGATCCGTAATGCCAGCGGGACTGAGTCGCTTTTGCGTGCCGTGGTCCTGGAGGCCTGCTCGGACAGGGCGGTCCTTCGGGTCCCGCGGGAAGGGGCATTTCATGTTCCTCTGCGGGAGGTGATCCATTTTCTGCGGGAAATGGCGAGCCCCTTCGGCTACAAGAGTGTGTAGGTCCCGCTCAACAGTCTACGTCCTTAACCATCGGGGACTTTGTAGATTGTGCCCGTAATCGCTCTCCGCAGAACAGAGCGGGAGGTCTCCGCGGCGGAGGCCGGAGAGGGCGCGAGGTGAGCGGCATGGTATGACTGGGTTCGTGCCGCTCACTGGTACCCGGAGCGTGGCGCCCTCCGGGTAAAAGGCTAGCCGGGGCGAGCAGGTGGGTTGACGGGCGCATAAGCCACGCCGTCCCCGCCATACAAGGTGCCGGTGGCCTGGCGAACCACCGGCGTAAGGCTAGCCAGGGCGGACCGCGGGGCAGAGGGCGCTTAAGCCACGCTCTCTCTCCATCCCACCAGTACAAACGGGGAAAAAATTTCAAAGTGTGGGAGAACCGGGGACCCGACCGGTGGCACTCTGCCTCTCGCTGCCGCCCTCCTGGAAGCGTCCTCGGTCACTCGGAGTACGGCAGATTCCAGAGCTCCGGAATGGTGAAAAAGAACCGGAGAGAGGGCGACTCTGGTTTCTCACTGCCGGGCGAGGACCACCGCAGGCGGCGGGGACGTCTGACAGGAGACGGCGCCGCGGCAGGCTTTCTAAGTGGCTGGGCTTTTTGTCCTCGGCGAAAGTCGAAAAAATTTTGCGGTCCGAGCTGCCCTGCTCCTGCCGGGGAAGGCTTACCGCCGGCGGCTGCCAACCCCTGGCTTGCCCGCCGGATCGCCTTCGAAGGCTGCTGAAAAAGAACCCCGAGACGGGCACCTCTCGGAAGAACCGCAGACCAAAACCGACCGGTCCGACTTTCAGTGCACCTTCGGCGGCAGAGAGAAGCAGCAAAAATACCGGTCAGAGAAGGGGAGTTTTGGTCGACTCTGCCAGGCTTTTGCACTAAGTCAGATCCGTAATGCCAGCGGGACTGAGTCGCTTTTGCGTGCCGTGGTCCTGGAGGCCTGCTCGGACAGGGCGGTCCTTCGGGTCCCGCGGGAAGGGGCATTTCATGTTCCTCTGCGGGAGGTGATCCATTTTCTGCGGGAAATGGCGAGCCCCTTCGGCTACAAGAGTGTGTAGGTCCCGCTCAACAGTCTACGTCCTTAACCATCGGGGACTTTGTAGATTGTGCCCGTAATCGCTCTCCGCAGAACAGAGCGGGAGGTCTCCGCGGCGGAGGCCGGAGAGGGCGCGAGGTGAGCGGCATGATATGACTGGGTTCGTGCCGCTCACTGGTACCCGGAGCGTGGCGCCCTCCGGGTAAAAGGCTAGCCGGGGCGAGCAGGTGGGTTGACGGGCGCATAAGCCACGCCGTCCCCGCCATACAAGGTGCCGGTGGCCTGGCGAACCACCGGCGTAAGGCTAGCCAGGGCGGACCGCGGGGGAGAGGGCGCATAAGCCACGCCGACCCCGCTGTACAAGGTGCCGGTGGCCTGGCGAACCACCGGCGTAAGGCTAGCCAAGGGCGTACCGCGGGGCAGAGGGCGCATAAGCCACGCTCTCTCTCCATCCCACCAGAACAAACGGGGAAAAATTTTCAAAGTGTGGGAGAACCGGGGACCCGACCGGTGGCACTCTGCCTCTCGCTGCCGCCCTCCTGGAAGCGTCCTCGGCCACTCGGTGTCCGGCAGATTTCAGAGCTCCGGAATGGTGAAAAAGAACCGGTGAGAGGGCGAATCCGGCTTCTCTCTGCCGGGCGAGGACCACCGCAGGCGGCATGGGAAGTTTGACAGGAGACGGCGCGGCGGGCAGGCTTTAAAAGTGCATGGGATTTTGGCCTCGGCGAAAGTCGAAAAAATTTTGCGGTCCGAGCGGCCCTGCTCCTGCCGGGAAAGGCTCACCGCCGGCGGCTGCCAACCCCTGGCTTGCCCGCCGGATGGCCTTCGAAGGCTGCTGAAAAAGAACCCCGAGACGGGCACCTCTCGGAAGAACCGCAGACCAAAACGAACCGATCCCACCCTCAGTGCACCTTCGGCGGCAGAGAAAAGCATCAAAAATACCGGTCAAAGAAGCGAGGTTTTGGTCGACTCTGCCAGGTTTTTGCACTAAGTCAGATTTGTAATGCCAGCGGGACTGAGTCGCTTTTGCGTGCCGTGGTCCTGGAGGCCTGCTCGGACAGGGCGGTCCTTCGGGTCCCGCGGGAAGGGGCATTTCATGTTCCTCTGCGGGAGGTGATCCATTTTCTGCGGGAAATGGCGAGCCCCTTCGGCTACAAGAGTGTGTAGGTCCCGCTCAACAGTCTACGTCCTTAACCATCGGGGACTTTGTAGATTTTGCCCATAATCGCTCTCCGCAGAACAGAGCGGGAGGTCTCCGCGGCGGAGGCCGGAGAGGGCGCGAGGTGAGCGGCATGGTATGACTGGGTTCGTGCCGCTCACTGGTACCCGGAGCGTGGCGCCCTCCGGGTAAAAGGCTAGCCGGGGCGAGCAGGTGGGTTGACGGGCGCATAAGCCACGCCGTCCCCGCCATACAAGGTGCCGGTGGCCTGGCGAACCACCGGCGTAAGGCTAGCCAGGGCGGACCGCGGGGGAGAGGGCGCATAAGCCACGCCGACCCCGCTGTACAAGGTGCCGGTGGCCTGGCGAACCACCGGCGTAAGGCTAGCCAAGGGCGTACCGCGGGGCAGAGGGCGCATAAGCCACGCTCTCTCTCCATCCCACCAGAACAAACGGGGAAAAATTTTCAAAGTGTGGGAGAACCGGGGACCCGACCGGTGGCACTCTGCCTCTCGCTGCCGCCCTCCTGGAAGCGTCCTCGGCCACTCGGTGTCCGGCAGATTTCAGAGCTCCGGAATGGTGAAAAAGAACCGGTGAGAGGGCGACTCCGGATTCTCTCTGCCGGGCGAGGACCACCGCAGGCGGCATGGGAAGTCTGACAGGAGACGGCGCTGCGGGCAGGATTTCGAAGTGCATGGGCTTTTGGCCTCGGCGAAAGTCGAAAAAATTTTGCGGTCCGAGCTGCCCTGCTCCTGCCGGGGAAGGCTCACCGCCGGCGGCTGCCGACCCCTGGCTTGCCCGCCGGATGTCCTTCGAAGGCTGCTGAAAAAGAACTGCCAGGCGGGCACCTCTCGGAAGAACCGCAGACAAAAACATAAAAATTTTGGGCGATCCGACCCTCAGTGCACCTTCGGCGGCAGAGAAAAGCATCAAAAATACCGGTCAAAGAAGCGAGGTTTTGGTCGACTCTGCCAGGTTTTTGCACAAAGTGTTGGCATCGTGCGGCGTCGCGCTTTGCTGTACCGTATCCCCAATGGAGCGGCGCCCGGCGGGGTAGGCTAGCCATGTGAGGTCGAGGGCGGGAGAACGGGACGTAAGCCAGGCCGTTCTCCACAAGAAATTCCGGACGCGGAGACCCCTTCTCCGCCCTACGGTCCCCAATGGGGTGGCGCCCGGCGGGTGAGGCTAGCCATGGGAGGACGGGACGCAAGCCAGGCCGTTCTCCACAAGAAATTCCGGACGCGGAGACCCCTTCTCCGCCCTACGGTCCCCAATGGGGTGGCGCCCGGCGGGTGAGGCTAGCCATGTGAGGTCGAGGGCGGGAGGACGGGACGTAAGCCAGGCCGTTCTCCACAAGTAAAATTCCGGACGCGGAGACCCCTTCTCCGCCCTACGGTCCCCAATGGGGTGGCGCCCGGCGGGTGAGGCTAGCCATGTGAGGTCGAGGGCGGGAGGACGGGACGTAAGCCAGGCCGTTCTCCACAAGTAAAATTCCGGACGCGGAGACCCCTTCTCCGCCCTACGGTCCCCAATGGGGTGGCTCCCGGCGGGTGAGGCTAGCCATGTGAGGTCGAGGGCGGGAGGACGGGACGCAAGCCAGGCCGTTCTCCACAAACTCCCAGCGGTAGAGTCTCGGCTCTCCGCTCTTTTGATCGATCTGACACAGCGCGATCCGGCGGGGCAAGGCACTTTGCTCGGTCAGGGGTATTGGCCCCGGCCGGTTTATGGTAAAGCGTTCCTTAGCCTCAGTCTTGGTCGCGCATCAATCCCCCGCTCCCCGTGAGCGGCTGTCGTCCTCTGCCTAAGGTTGTGTAGCGCGGTGCCAGTGTGGTCCTCGCACGGCCCCGCTCCTGCCACAAGCGGTAGGACTCTCTGCTTCGGCTGAGGTTTGCTACGAAGCGTATGGAACGGGCGTACTCCACCGTACCGTGGGTGGGGGGCGGCGGCGTTGGCGGCGGCAGCGTCCAGCGAGGAGCTCCGGCTCCCCGCGGTAGCGCCTCGCCTAGTGTCCCTCGGGCAAGTCCAATCGCCCCCCGCCCGGTCGGAGAGCGCAGACACTTCTGTGTCCACGGTTTATTTCCGCAGCACGAAAAGGGACGGCTCCCGCTTGCTCCTCGCGGGGACGAGGCTTAGACCCACCGTGGCGCTTCCGCGGTAGGTAGGGTCGTCTGCCGTAGGAGCGGTAGCGGTCGAGTGGTCCCCAGTGTACCCTGTTAGCGCTGCCCGCCTACGCCTGAAGAGCTGCGGACCGAGAAAAAGGTTCGCTCCGCTGCTGACGGCGAAGCGCGCGGCACGCCGCGGAAGAGGAGAGGGAGCGGTCGCCCCCGGGGCGGCTCCCCTCCGAGTCCGGCAGAAGCAGAGATTGTAGCGGAGGGGGGGGTTTTTCTAAATTCCCCGGGCGTGTTATCCCCAGCGGTAGCCTTCGAACTCTTCAACCGCAAGCACGATCGCACGTTCACAGCACCCGTCACTAGGAGCCGGGCCAGAGGCGGGCGGCAGACGAAACCGACATGAGCGCTTAAGGGTATTGCACCCCCGGCGCCCAGACCCTGGAAATTGAGTCTGCCCCCAAAGCCCACCCGCGTCCTCCTTGGCGCTCCCGGAGTACATGGTCGTAGATGGGCCATCGGTCGCTAATGCCAAACTGCGTCCCAGGGGTGCGTCCCCTCTGACCAACGGCAGACCCATCCCTCTCGCCAATCCGCGGATCCCCGCCAGGTCCCGAACAGGGCTCGTCCTTTAGCGTTTCAAATGCGCCCTCCCCGCCATACGAGGGGTTGAGGACCGTAGCCTTCCCTTACGAGAGGCACCAGGGGTGCGCCTGCTCGAGGGCCCGGCCGTGGGCGTAACGCTTGGGCCGCCCGGGGGAGTCGGTAGACCATGGGAGACCAACACTCGCACCCGAACGTTGCCCGTGCTTTGTGGAAGAGAGCTTCTTTTGCGAGGTTGTCGCTGCGGATGGCGCCCGGACAAACCCTATCCCTAATACTTCTGGGGAATTGGCGTCTAAGCCACCCTGCTCGGTATCCCTGCACCCACGAAGGGGGCCGTGGAAGGCTTGGGGTCTCGCCGGCGAAACCGACCGGATGCCCGGGGTACTGAACCCCCGGGGTCCCACCCTGGAAATTGAGCCGTCCGACCCCGCCACGTCTTCCTAGTGCTCTCCTTGGCTCCCCCGCCTGTGGGCGTCGTTAGGGGCTGCGGTCATCAGCGCCGGCTAAGCTTCGGCAACACGGCCGACCCACCCCTTCGGCGCCTGGGGGAGCCTGGTCCCAGTCCGGGCCGTTCCGTAGGGGCGGCTATCCCTTACATGAGGGACTCGGTGCGTCCGCTCGGGCTGCGGGGCTCCGGCTCCGACAGCCGGGGAGCTGGTTTTGACCGCGGGCCTCGACGGGAGCCGGCAGGGACCGGACTTAGGCGTCAAGCCGAAAATAACCCCGGCACCCTCGCGTGCTTCCAAAGCGAAGGGACCTTTGGCCGAGCGGGGGCACCGGAAGCCGAACCGACCCCAACCCCTCTTCCTACCCCAGGGCTGGGCTGACCAATCCCCTGATCGGGTCTAAAATGGAAGAAGGGGATTCGAGGGAAGGGGCTGGCGGAAGGCAGTTGCCCGACGGAGTAGGCGAAGGCCAGGCCGTTTCCGAGTCCCGAGCAGAGGAGGGCGAACTCGGCTCTTCATCGACCGACGGCGAGGCGAGGGCGGTGGCTGCCGCGGGGAAGACTCCATTGCTCGTCAGCGCGCTAGGAGCGGGGCCGACTGGCTGCTCGGGGTATGGCATCCCCGGGGGCCCACCCTGGAAATCTTCGCTCCTCAGCCGCTGCAGGTTATAAGGTCCCGCCGCGCGTAAGCGCTCAACTCTCCGACCCACGGATGTCGAGCCCATGGTGAGCCGGCCGTTTCGTACGGGGAAAAGGGGTCCTCTGGCCCCACATCGATCGAGGGGGGTTTAGATCCGCGGAGGCACGCACCGCGAGGCGAATCGCTGCTTTTCCCCAAGAGGTTAACCTTCAAACCACCGAGTAGGTTCGGGGCAGGGCCGACAGTCTGCACTGGGGTATTGCATCCCTGGTGGGGCGACCCTGGAAATCTCTGCCCCTTTCCACTCTTTCGGTTGGGCCTCTCGTCGGGGCGAGCGTAAGTCGGCAAGCAGACGTGGGAAGAGGCTTCTTACCGGTGACACTCCCTTCGTGAGAGAGGCAGGTACTCGCCCCGGACCCCGGTCCAAATCTGCGCGGGCCGGACGGCGTCGGCCCTAGCCGAAGGCCGCTCCCGCGAAGCCAGGGAGCCGAAAATAACCCCGACACCCTCCGCGACCTCGCGTGCTTCCAAAGCGAGGGGAACCTTTGGCCGAGCGGGGGCACCCGAAGCCGAACCGACCCCAACCCCTCTTCCTACCCCAGGGCTGGGCTGACCAATCCCCTGATCGGGTCTAAAATGGAAGAAGGGGATTCGAGGGAAGGGGCTGGCGGAAGGCAGTTGCCCGACGGAGTAGGCGAAGGCCAGGCCGTTTCCAAATCCCGAGCAGAGGAGGGCGAACGACGTTCTTCATCGACTGACGGCGAGGCTAGGGCGAAGGCGGTGGCTGCCGCGGGGAAGACTCCATTGCTTGCCAGCGTGCTAGGAGCGGGGCCGACAGGCTGCTCGGGGTATGGCATCCCCGGGGGCCCACCCTGGAAATCTTCGCTCCTCAGCCGCTGCAGGTTATAAGGTCCCGCCGCGCGTAAGCGCTCAACTCCCCGACCCACGGACGTCGAGCCCATGGTGAGCTGACAGTTTCGTACGGGGAAAAGGGGTCCTCTGGCCCCACATCGATCGAGGGGGTTTAGATCCGCGGAGGCACGCACCGCGAGGCGAATCGCTGCTTTTCCCCAAGAGGTTAACCTTCAAACCACCGAGTAGGTTCGGGGCAGGGCCGACTGCCTGCACTGGGGTATTGCATCCCTGGTGGGGCGACCCTGGAAATCTCTGCCCCTTTCCACTCTTTCGGTTGGGCCTCTCGTCGGGGCGAGCGTAAGTCGGCAAGCAGACGTGGGAAGAGGCTTCTTACCGGTGACACTCCCTTCGTGAGAGAGGCAGGTACTCGCCCCGCACCCCGGTCCAAATCTGCTCGGTCCGGCCGTCGTCGGCCCTAGCCGAAGGCCGCTCCCGCGAAGCCAGGCGATCCGAGCCGAGGATCCGCGCGAGCCTTCTCCAAGCCCTCTGCCGGGCGCTGGTGTTGAAAGCGTAGCGGACCCTGTTCGCCGGAGCGATAGGAGCG
>NW_027285001.1:25000-50000 GCF_040894005.1 Engystomops pustulosus
CTTAATGCTCGGGGGGGCGGGCTTAATGCTCGGGGGGCGGGCTTAAGTCTGGTGGGTTGTCGGAAGGTGCCCAGACGGCAGTGGAGCTGCCTGATGGAGGAGCAGGGGGCTTCGCTGCGTGTAGCCGTGTAGCGAGCGCAGTAGTGGCCGGTGAAGGGGGCGCGCGTGTGCCGGCATGCCCCGAGAGCGAGAGCCGGAGAGAGCAGTGTGCCTCCGTCATTGGCGAGAGCCAGCAGGGCCGCGGGCAGCACACAAAGCATAAAGTCATGGATCATTGGGCAAGGGCGGCGAGTGATGCAGAGTGATACATTGAGTGCCGTGCAGTGGCAGACATAAGCCGCGTAGAACGTAGGCGCGGAGCAGAGGCCGGAGGATGTCAGAGAGTGTGGCCGGCGAGGGGTGCACCTCTGCGGGCATGCCTCCGACGTCTAGCCCCCGTTGGTCACGGGGGCTCGGCCAAGCACGCGCCGCCGGCCCCGCAGAGCTGGTTCTCGCCTGGAGTGCGAGCCTTGCCCCGAGCATGGACTTCCGAAGTGATGACGTCAGCGGGAGCAGCCGCTCGGCCGTATCCGGCCGCATGTCACTGTCCCCCGGCCAGACTTGGCGGCAAGTCCCGGGGAGGGGCAAGCCCATGGAAGTAGGAGCTCAGCGGGAGCAGCCAGTTGGCCTATCCGGCCACATGTCACTGTCCCCCGGCCAGACTTGGCGGCAAGTCCCGGGGAGGAACAAGCCCATGGAAGTAGGAGCTCAGCGGGAGCAGCCAGTTGGCCTATGCGGCCACATGTCACTGTCCCCCGGCCAGACTTGGCGGCAAGTCCCGGGGAGGAACAAGCCCATGGAAGTAGGAGCTCCTACTTCCAAAGTGATGACGTCAGCGGGAGCAGCCGCTCGGCCGTATCCGGCGGCATGTCACTGTCCCCCGGCCAGACTTGGCGGCAAGTCCCGGGGAGGAACAAGCCCATGGAAGTAGGAGCTCAGCGGGAGCAGCCAGTTGGCCTATGCGGCCACATGTCACTGTCCCCCGGCCAGACTTGGCGGCAAGTCCCGGGGAGGAACAAGCCGTCAGCGGGAGCAGCCGCTCGGCCGTATCCGGCCGCATGTCACTGTTCCCCGGCCAGACTTGGCGGCAAGTCCCGGGGAGGAACAAGTCAGCGGGAGAAGCCACTTCGCCTACCCGGCCAAGTGTCACTGTCCCCCGGCCAGACTTGGCGGCAAGTCCCGGGGAGGAATAATGCCCATGGAAGTAGGAGCTCCTACTTCCAAAGGGGCAAGTCAGCGGGAGAAGCCACTTCGCCTACCCGGCCAAGTGTCACTGTCCCCCGGCCAGACTTGGCGGCAAGTCCCGGGGAGGAATAATGCCCATGGAAGTAGGAGCTCCTACTTCCAAAGGGGCAAGTCAGCGGGAGAAGCCACTTCGCCTACCCGGCCAAGTGTCACTGTCCCCCGGCCAGACTTGGCGGCAAGTCCCGGGGAGGAATAATGCCCATGGAAGTAGGAGCTCCTACTTCCAAAGGGGCAAGTCAGCGGGAGAAGCCACTTCGCCTACCCGGCCAAGTGTCACTGTCCCCCGGCCAGACTTGGCGGCAAGTCCCGGGGTGGAATAATGCCCATGGAAGTAGGAGCTCCTACTTCCAAAGGGGCAAGTCAGCGGGAGAAGCCACTTCGCCTACCCGGCCAAGTGTCACTGTCCCCCGGCCAGACTTGGCGGCAAGTCCCGGGGAGGAATAATGCCCATGGAAGTAGGAGCTCCTACTTCCAAAGGGGCAAGTCAGCGGGAGAAGCCAGTTGGCCTATCCGGCCTAGAGTCACTGTTCCCCGGCCACATTTGGCAGTAGGTCCCTGGGAGGAATAATGCCCATGGAAGTAGGAGCTACTACCTCCAAAGGGTGAAGACACTTGGCTCTAAGTGCCCGAGAGGTGTAATGCCCTTGGAAGTAAGAGCTCCTACTTCCAAAGGGGCAAGTCAGCGGGAGAAGCCAGTTGGCCTATCCGGCCAAGAGTCACTGTTCCCCGGCCACACTTGGCAGTAGGTCCCGGGGAGGAATAATGCCCATGGAAGTAAGAGCTCCTACTTCCAAAGGGGCAAGTCAGCGGGAGAAGCCAGTTGGCCTATCCGGCCAAGAGTCACTGTTCCCCGGCTACACTAGGCAGTAGGTCCCGGGGAGGAATAATGCCCATGGAAGTAGGAGCTACTACTTCCAAAGGGGCAAGTCAGCGGGAGAAGCCAGTTGGCCTATCCGGCCTAGAGTCACTGTTCCCCGGCCACATTTGGCAGTAGGTCCCTGGGAGGAATAATGCCCATGGAAGTAGGAGCTACTACCTCCAAAGGGTAAAGACACTTGGCTCTAAGTGCCCGAGAGGTGTAATGCCCTTGGAAGTAAGAGCTCCTACTTCCAAAGGGGCAAGTCAGCGGGAGAAGCCAGTTGGCCTATCCGGCCAAGAGTCACTGTTCCCCGGCCACACTTGGCAGTAGGTCCCGGGGAGGAATAATGCCCATGGAAGTAAGAGCTCCTACTTCCAAAGGGGCAAGTCAGCGGGAGAAGCCAGTTGGCCTATCCGGCCAAGAGTCACTGTTCCCCGGCTACACTAGGCAGTAGGTCCCGGGGAGGAATAATGCCCATGGAAGTAGGAGCTACTACTTCCAAAGGGGCAAGTCAGCGGGAGAAGCAAGTTGGCCTATCCGGCCAAGAGTCACTGTTCCCCGGCCACACTTGGCAGTAGGTCCCGGGGAGGAATAATGCCCATGGAAGTAGGAGCTACTACTTCCAAAGGGGCAAGTCAGCGGGAGAAGCCAGTTGGCCTATCCGGCCAAGAGTCACTGTTCCCCGGCTACACTAGGCAGTAGGTCCCGGGGAGGAATAATGCCCATGGAAGTAGGAGCTACTACTTCCAAAGGGGCAAGTCAGCGGGAGAAGCCAGTTGGCCTATCCGGCCAAGAGTCACTGTTCCCCGGCCACACTTGGCAGTAGGTCCCGGGGAGGAATAATGCCCATGGAAGTAGGAGCTACTACTTCCAAAGGGGCAAGTCAGCGGGAGAAGCCAGTTGGCCTATCCGGCCTAGAGTCACTGTTCCCCGGCCACATTTGGCAGTAGGTCCCGGGGAGGAATAATGCCCATGGAAGTAGGAGCTACTACCTCCAAAGGGTGAAGACACTTGGCTCTAAGTGCCCGAGAGGTATAATGCCCATGGAAGTAAGAGCTCCTACTTCCAAAGGGGCAAGTCAGCGGGAGAAGCCAGTTGGCCTATCCGGCCAAGAGTCACTGTTCCCCGGCCACACTTGGCAGTAGGTCCCGGGGAGGAATAATGCCCATGGAAGTAGGAGCTACTACTTCCAAAGGGGCAAGTCAGCGGGAGAAGCCACTTGGCCTACCCGGCCAAGGGTCCCTGTTCCCCGGCCACACTTGGCAGTAGGTCCCGGGGAGGAATAATGCCCATGGAAGTAGGAGGTACTACTTCCAAAGGGGCAAGTCAGCGGGAGCAGCCAGTTGGCCTACCCGGCCAAGGGTCACTGTTCCCCGGCCACACTTGGCAGTAGGTCCCGGGGAGGAATAATGCCCATGGAAGTAGGAGCTACTACCTTCAAAGGGTGAAGACACTTGGCTCTAAGTCCCCGAGAGGTATAATGCCCATGGAAGTAAGAGCTACTACTTCCAAAGGGGCAAGTCAGCGGGAGAAGCCACTTGGCCTACCCGGCCAAGGGTCACTGTTCCCCGGCCACACTTGGCAGTAGGTCCCGGGGAGGAATAATGCCCATGGAAGTAGGAGCTACTACTTCCAAAGGGGCAAGTCAGCGGGAGAAGCCACTTGGCCTATCCGGCCAAGGGTCACTGTTCCCCGGCCACACTTGGCAGTAGGTCCCGGGGAGGAATAATGCCCATGGAAGTAGGAGCCTCTACTTCCAAAGGGTCAAGTCAGCGGGAGAAGCCACTCGGCCTATCCGGCCAAGGGTCACTGTTCCCCGGATACACTTGGCAGTAGGTCCCGGGGAGGAATAATGCCCATGGAAGTAGGAGCTACTACCTTCAAAGGGTGAAGACACTTGGCTCTAAGTCCCCGAGAGGTATAATGCCCATGGAAGTAAGAGCTACTACTTCCAAAGGGGCAAGTCAGCGGGAGAAGCCACTTGGCCTATCCGGCCAAGGGTCACTGTTCCCCGGCCACACTTGGCAGTAGGTCCCGGGGAGGAATAATGCCCATGGAAGTAGGAGCTACTACTTCCAAAGGGGCAAGTCAGCGGGAGAAGCCACTTGGCCTATCCGGCCAAGGGTCACTGTTCCCCGGCCACACTTGGCTGTAGGTCCCGGGGAGGAATAATGCCCATGGAAGTAGGAGCTACTACTTCCAAAGGGGCAAGTCAGCGGGAGAAGCCACTTGGCCTATCCGGCAAAGGGTCACTGTTCCCCGGCCACACTTGGCAGTAGGTCCCGGGGAGGAATAATGCCCATGGAAGTAGGAGCTACTACCTTCAAAGGGTGAAGACACTTGGCTCTAAGTCCCCGAGAGGTATAATGCCCATGGAAGTAAGAGCTACTACTTCCAAAGGGGCAGGTCAGCGGGAGAAGCCACTTGGCCTACCCGGCCAAGGGTCACTGTTCCCCGGCCACACTTGGCAGTAGGTCCCGGGGAGGAATAATGCCCATGGAAGTAGGAGGTACTACTTCCAAAGGGGCAAGTCAGCGGGAGCAGCCAGTTGGCCTACCCGGCCAAGGGTCACTGTTCCCCGGCCACACTTGGCAGTAGGTCCCGGGGAGGAATAATGCCCATGGAAGTAGGAGCTACTACCTTCAAAGGGTGAAGACACTTGGCTCTAAGTCCCCGAGAGGTATAATGCCCATGGAAGTAAGAGCTACTACTTCCAAAGGGGCAGGTCAGCGGGAGAAGCCACTTGGCCTATCCGGCCAAGGGTCACTGTTCCCCGGCCACACTTGGCAGTAGGTCCCGGGGAGGAATAATGCCCATGGAAGTAGGAGCTACTACTTCCAAAGGGGCAAGTCAGCGGGAGAAGCCACTCGGCCTATCCGGCCACATGTCACTGTCCCCCGGCCACACTTGGCTGTAGGTCCCGATGAGGAATAATGCCCATGGAAGTAGGAGCCTCTACTTCCAAAGGGTCAAGTCAGCGGGAGAAGCCACTCGGCCTATCCGGCCAAGGGTCACTGTTCCCCGGCCGCACTTGGCAGTAGGTCCCGGGGAGGAATAATGCCCATGGAAGTAGGAGCTACTACTTCCAAAGGGGCAAGTCAGCGGGAGAAGCCACTTGGCCTATCCGGCCAAGGGTCACTGTTCCCCGGCTACACTTGGCAGTAGGTCCCGGGGAGGAATAATGCCCATGGAAGTAGGAGCTACTACCTTCAAAGGGTGAAGACACTTGGCTCTAAGTCCCCGAGAGGTATAATGCCCATGGAAGTAAGAGCTATATCTTCCAAAGGGGCAAGTCAGCGGGAGAAGCCACTTGGCCTATCCGGCCAAGGGTCACTGTTCCCCGGCCACACTTGGCAGTAGCTCCTGGGGAGGAATAATGCCCATGGAAGTAGGAGCTACTACTTCCAAAGGGGCAAGTCAGCGGGAGAAGCGACTTGGCCTATCCGGCCAAGGGTCACTGTTCCCCGGCCACACTTGGCAGTAGGTCCCGGGGAGGAATAATGCCCATGGAAGTAGGAGCTACTACTTCCAAAGGGGCAAGTCAGCGGGAGAAGCCACTCGGCCTATCCGGCCACATGTCACTGTCCCCCGGCCACACTTGGCTGTAGGTCCCGATGAGGAATAATGCCCATGGAAGTAGGAGCCTCTACTTCCAAAGGGTCAAGTCAGCGGGAGAAGCCACTCGGCCTATCCGGCCAAGGGTCACTGTTCCCCGGCCGCACTTGGCAGTAGGTCCCGGGGAGGAATAATGCCCATGGAAGTAGGAGCTACTACTTCCAAAGGGGCAAGTCAGCGGGAGAAGCCACTTGGCCTATCCGGCCAAGGGTCACTGTTCCCCGGCTACACTTGGCAGTAGGTCCCGGGGAGGAATAATGCCCATGGAAGTAGGAGCTACTACCTTCAAAGGGTGAAGACACTCTGCTCTAAGTCCCCGAGAGGTATAATGCCCATGGAAGTAAGAGCTATATCTTCCAAAGGGGCAAGTCAGCGGGAGAAGCCACTTGGCCTATCCGGCCAAGGGTCACTGTTCCCCGGCCACACTTGGCAGTAGGTCCCGGGGAGGAATAATGCCCATGGAAGTAGGAGCTACTACTTCCAAAGGGGCAAGTCAGCGGGAGAAGCGACTTGGCCTATCCGGCCAAGGGTCACTGTTCCCCGGCCACACTTGGCAGTAGGTCACGGGGAGGAATAATGCCCATGGAAGTAGGAGCTACTACTTCCAAAGGGGCAAGTCAGCGGGAGAAGCCACTTGGCCTATCCGGCCAAGAGTCACTGTTCCCCGGCCACACTTGGCAGTAGGTCCCGGGGAGGAATAATGCCCATGGAAGTAGGAGCTCCTACTTCCAAAGGGGCAAGTCAGCGGGAGCAGCCAGTTGGCCTATCCGGCCAAGGGTCACTGTTCCCCGGCCACACTTGGCAGTAGGTCCCGGGGAGGAATAATGCCCATGGAAGTAGGAGCTACTACTTCCAAAGGGGCAGGTCAGCGGGAGAAGCCACTTAGCCTATCCGGCCAAGGGTCACTGTTCCCCGGCCACACTTGGCAGTAGGTCCCGGGGAGGAATAATGCCCATGGAAGTAGGAGCCTCTACTTCCAAAGGGGCAAGTCAGCGGGAGAAGCCACTTGGTCTACCCGGCCAAGGGTCCCTGTTCCCCGGCCACACTTGGCAGTAGGTCCCGGGGAGGAATAATGCCCATGGAAGTAGGAGCCTCTACTTCCAAAGGGGCAAGTCAGCGGGAGAAGCCACTTGGTCTACCCGGCCAAGGGTCCCTGTTCCCCGGCCACACTTGGCAGTAGGTCCCGGGGAGGAATAATGCCCATGGAAGTAGGAGCTACTACTTCCAAAGGGGCAAGTCAGCGGGAGAAGCCACTTGGCCTATACGGCCAAGAGTCACTGTTCCCCGGCCACACTTGGCTGTAGGTCCCGGGGAGGAATAATGCCCATGGAAGTAGGAGCTACTACTTCCAAAGGGGCAAGTCAGCGGGAGAAGCCACTTGGCCTATCCGGCCAAGGGTCACTGTTCCCCGGCCACACTTGTCAGTAGATCCCGGGGAGGAATAATGCCCATGGAAGTAGGAGCTACTACCTCCAAAGGGTGAAGACACTTGGCTCTAAGTGCCCGAGAGGTATAATGCCCATGGAAGTAAGAGCTCCTACTTCCAAAGGGGCAAGTCAGCGGGAGCAGCCAGTTGGCCTATCCGGCCAAGGGTCACTGTTCCCCGGCCACACTTGGCAGTAGGTCCCGGGGAGGAATAATGCCCATGGAAGTAGGAGCTACTACTTCCAAAGGGGCAAGTCAGCGGGAGAAGCCACTTGGCCTACCCGGCCAAGGGTCACTGTTCCCCGGCCACACTTGGCAGTAGGTCCCGGGGAGGAATAATGCCCATGGAAGTAGGAGCTACTACCTTCAAAGGGTGAAGACACTTGGCTCTAAGTCCCCGAGAGGTATAATGCCCATGGAAGTAAGAGCTACTACTTCCAAAGGGGCAAGTCAGCGGGAGAAGCCACTTGGCCTATTCGGCCAAGGGTCACTGTTCCCCGGCCACACTTGGCAGTAGGTCCCGGGGAGGAATAATGCCCATGGAAGTAGGAGGTACTACTTCCAAAGGGGCAAGTCAGCGGGAGAAGCCACTTGGCCTACCCGGCCAAGGGTCACTGTTCCCCGGCCACACTTGGCAGTAGGTCCCGGGGAGGAATAATGCCCATGGAAGTAGGAGCTACTACCTTCAAAGGGTGAAGACACTTGGCTCTAAGTCCCCGAGAGGTATAATGCCCATGGAAGTAAGAGCTACTACTTCCAAAGGGGCAAGTCAGCGGGAGAAGCCACTTGGCCTATCCGGCCAAGGGTCACTGTTCCCCGGCCACACTTGGCAGTAGGTCCCGGGGAGGAATAATGCCCATGGAAGTAGGAGCCTCTACTTCCAAAGGGTCAAGTCAGCGGGAGAAGCCACTTGGCCTATCCGGCCAAGAGTCACTGTTCCCCGGCCACACTTGGCTGTAGGTCCTGGGGAGGAATAATGCCCATGGAAGTAGGAGCTACTACTTCCAAAGGGGCAAGTCAGCGGGAGAAGCCAGTTGGCCTATCCGGCCAAGGGTCACTGTTCACCGGCCACACTTGGCAGTAGGTCCCGGGGAGGAATAATGCCCATGGAAGTAGGAGCTACTACTTCCAAAGGGGCAAGTCAGCGGGAGAAGCCACTTGGCCTATCCGGCCAAGAGTCACTGTCCCCCGGCCAGACTTGGCGGCAAGTCCCGGGGAGGAATAATGCCCATGGAAGTAAGAGCCTAGCGGGAGCAGCCGCACAGGCTTCCCGGGAATGTGTCACTGTCCCCCCAGGCAAGACTTGGCGGCAAGTCCCGGGGAGGAATAGTGCTCATGGAAGTAGGAGCTCAGCGGGAGAAGCCGCTAAGGCTTACCCGGGAATGTGTCACTGTTCTCGGCCACGCTTGGTCGTAGGTCCCGGTGAGGAACATGCCCATGGAAGTCGGAGCTCCAAACTCCAAATTGACCTCAGCTGGAGCACTTGCTGAGGCTGCCCGGGCATGGGTGACTGTTCCCCGGGCTCACTTGGTCGTAGGTCCCGGTGTGGAACGTGCCCATGGAAGTTGAAGGGAAGAGAACCGCGAAAGGGAGTTTTTGCGCTAAGCCGCGGCCGAGGAGGGCGCACCGATCCCGGCTTGATTCCTGCCATTCCCGGTCCCCAAACCGGACTCGGCATGGTGGTTGGATCCGTGACCCTGGAACCCTGGGCGGGGAGCCTAGGGGCGAGAGGGGCCCCATGGAGCTCGGGCAGACTAGAAGTACCCTCGTCTGCCCGCTGGAGGGCGCCCTTCCCGGAGCGGAGGGGACCCCCTTGGCCACCAAGTGCAAGCCGAGTTTGGAGCTCGAAACCCGGCCAGGCTTGGTCGGAGGTCCCGGTGAGGAACATGGCCATGGAAGTCGGAGCTCAGCGGGAGCAGCCACTCAGGCTACCCGGGAATGTGTCACTGTCCCCCGGCCAAGACTTGGCGGCAAGTCCCGGGGAGGAATAGTGCCCATGGAAGTAAGAGTTCAGCGGGAGCAGCCGCTCAGGCTTACCCGGGAATGTGTCACTGTCCCCCGGCCAAGACTTGGCGGCAAGTCCCGGGGAGGAAGAGTGCCCATGGAAGTAGCTCAGCGGGAGCAGCCACTCAGGCTACCCGGGAATGTGTCACTGTCCCCCGGCCAGACTTGGCGGCAAGTCCCGGGGAGGAATAGTGCCCATGGAAGTAGCTCAGCGGGAGCAGCTGCTGAGGCTACCCGTGAATGTGTCACTGTCCCTCGGCCACACTTGGTCGTTGGGTTTCTGATGAGGAACATGCCCATGGAAGTAAGAGTTCAGCGGGAGCAGCCGCTCAAGCTTACCCGGGAATGTGTCACTGTTCTCGGCCACGCTTGGTCGTAGGTCCCGGTGAGGAACATGCCCATGGAAGTCGGAGCTCCAAACTCCAAATTGCCCTCAGCGGGAGCACTTGCTGAGGCTGCCCGGGCATGGGTGACTGTTCCCCGGGCTCACTTGGTCGTAGGTCCCGGTGTGGAACGTGCCCATGGAAGTTGAAGGGAAGAGAACCGCGAAAGGGAGTTTTTGCGCTAAGCCGCGGCCGAGGAGGGCGCACCGATCCCGGCTTGATTCCTGCCATTCCCGGTCCCCAAACCGGACTCGGCATGGTGGTTGGATCCGTGACCCTGGAACCCTGGGCGGGGAGCCTAGGGGCGAGAGGGGCCCCATGGAGCTCGGGCAGACTAGAAGTACCCTCGTCTGCCCGCTGGAGGGCGCCCTTCCCGGAGCGGAGGGGACCCCCTTGGCCACCAAGTGCAAGCCGAGTTTGGAGCTCGAAACCCGGCCAGGCTTGGTCGGAGGTCCCGGTGAGGAACATGGCCATGGAAGTCGGAGCTCAGCGGGAGCAGCCACTCAGGCTACCCGGGTGTGTGTCACTGTCCCCCGGCCAAGACTTGGCGGCAAGTCCCGGGGAGGAATAGTGCTCATGGAAGTACCTCAGCGGGAGCAGCCACTCAGGCTACCCGGGAATGTGTCACTGTCCCCCGGCCAAGACTTGGCGGCAAGTCCCGGGGAGGAATAGTGCCCATGGAAGTAGCTCAGCGGGAGCAGCCACTCAGGCTACCCGGGAATGTGTCACTGTCCCCCGGCCAGACTTGGCGGCAGGTCCCGGGGAGGAATAGTGCTCATGGAAGTAGCTCAGCGGGAGCAGCCACTCAGGCTACCCGAGAATGTGTCACTGTCCCTCGGCCACCCTTGGTCGTTGGGTTCCTGATGAGGAACATGCCCATGGAACTAAAGAGTTCAGCGGGAGCATCCGCTCAGGCTACCCGGGAATGTGTCACTGTCCCCCGGCCAGACTTGGCGGCAGGTCCCGGGGAGGAATAGTGCCCATGGAAGTCGGAGCTCCAACCTCCAAGTTGACCTCAGCGGGAGCACTCGCTGAGGCTGCCCGGGCATGGGTGACTGTTCCCCGGCCACACTTGGTCGGAGGTCCCGGTGAGGAACATGCCCATGGAAGTTGGTGGGAAGAGAACCGCGAAAGGGAGTTTTGCGGCTGAGCCGCGGCCGAGGAGGTCTCACTAATTCCGGCATGATTCCTGCCAGGCCCGGTACCCTATATGGGACTCGGCTGGGTGGCTGTAGCCGGGACACTGGAACCCTGGGCGGGGAGCCTAGGGGCGAGAGGGGCCCCATGGAGCTCGGGCAGACTAGAAGTACCCTCGTCTGCCCGCTGGAGGGCGCCCTTTCCGGAGCGGAGGGGACCCCCTTGGCCACCAAGTGCAAGCCGAGTTTGGAGCTCGAAACCCGGCCAGGCTTGGTCGGAGGTCCCGGTGAGGAACATGGCCATGGAAGTCGGAGCTCAGCGGGAGCAGCCACTCAGGCTACCCGGGAATGTGTCACTGTCCCCCGGCCAAGACTTGGCGGCAAGTCCCGGGGAGGAATAGTGCTCATGGAAGTACCTCAGCGGGAGCAGCCACTCAGGCTACCCGGGAATGTGTCACTGTCCCCCGGCCAAGACTTGGCGGCAAGTCCCGGGGAGGAATAGTGCCCATGGAAGTAGCTCAGCGGGAGCAGCCACTCAGGCTACCCGGGAATGTGTCACTGTCCCCCGGCCAGACTTGGCGGCAGGTCCCGGGGAGGAATAGTGCTCATGGAAGTAGCTCAGCGGGAGCAGCCACTCAGGCTACCCGAGAATGTGTCACTGTCCCTCGGCCACCCTTGGTCGTTGGGTTCCTGATGAGGAACATGCCCATGGAACTAAAGAGTTCAGCGGGAGCATCCGCTCAGGCTACCCGGGAATGTGTCACTGTCCCCCGGCCAGACTTGGCGGCAGGTCCCGGGGAGGAATAGTGCCCATGGAAGTCGGAGCTCCAACCTCCAAGTTGACCTCAGCGGGAGCACTCGCTGAGGCTGCCCGGGCATGGGTGACTGTTCCCCGGCCACACTTGGTCGGAGGTCCCGGTGAGGAACATGCCCATGGAAGTTGGTGGGAAGAGAACCGCGAAAGGGAGTTTTGCGGCTGAGCCGCGGCCGAGGAGGTCTCACTAATTCCGGCATGATTCCTGCCAGGCCCGGTACCCTATATGGGACTCGGCTGGGTGGCTGTAGCCGGGACCCTGGAACCCTGGGCGGGGAGCCTAGGGGCGAGAGGGGCCCCATGGAGCTCGGGCAGACTAGAAGTACCCTCGTCTGCCCGCTGGAGGGCGCCCTTCCCGGAGCGGAGGGGACCCCCTTGGCCACCAAGTGCAAGCCGAGTTTGGAGCTCGAAACCCGGCCACACTTGGTAGTTGGTCCCGGTCAGGAACATGCCCATGGAAGTAAGAGCTCAGCGGGAGCAGCCACTCAGGCTACCCGGCAATGTGTCACTGTCCCCCGGCCAAGACTTGGCGGCAAGTCCCGGGGAGGAATAATGCCCATGGAAGTGGCTCAGCGGGAGCAGCCACTCAGGCTACCCGGGAATGTGTCTCTGTCCCCCGGCCAAGACTTGGCGGCAAGTCCCGGGGAGGAATAATGCCCATGGAAGTGGCTCAGCGGGAGCAGCCACTCAGGCTACCCGGGAATGTGTCTCTGTCCCCCGGCCAAGACTTGGCGGCAAGTCCCGGGGAGGAATAGTGCCCATGGAAGTAGCTCAGCGGGAGCAGCCACTCAGGCTACCCGGGAATGTGTCACTGTCCCCCGGCCAGACTTGGCGGCAGGTCCCGGGGAGGAATAGTGCTCATGGAAGTAGCTCAGCGGGAGCAGCCACTCAGGCTACCCGAGAATGTGTCACTGTCCCTCGGCCACCCTTGGTCGTTGGGTTCCTGATGAGGAACATGCCCATGGAACTAAAGAGTTCAGCGGGAGCATCCGCTCAGGCTACCCGGGAATGTGTCACTGTCCCCCGGCCAGACTTGGCGGCAGGTCCCGGGGAGGAATAGTGCCCATGGAAGTCGGAGCTCCAACCTCCAAGTTGACCTCAGCGGGAGCACTCGCTGAGGCTGCCCGGGCATGGGTGACTGTTCCCCGGCCACACTTGGTCGGAGGTCCCGGTGAGGAACATGCCCATGGAAGTTGGTGGGAAGAGAACCGCGAAAGGGAGTTTTGCGGCTGAGCCGCGGCCGAGGAGGTCTCACTAATTCCGGCATGATTCCTGCCAGGCCCGGTACCCTATATGGGACTCGGCTGGGTGGCTGTAGCCGGGACCCTGGAACCCTGGGCGGGGAGCCTAGGGGCGAGAGGGGCCCCATGGAGCTCGGGCAGACTAGAAGTACCCTCGTCTGCCCGCTGGAGGGCGCCCTTCCCGGAGCGGAGGGGACCCCCTTGGCCACCAAGTGCAAGCCGAGTTTGGAGCTCGAAACCCGGCCACACTTGGTAGTTGGTCCCGGTCAGGAACATGCCCATGGAAGTAAGAGCTCAGCGGGAGCAGCCACTCAGGCTACCCGGCAATGTGTCACTGTCCCCCGGCCAAGACTTGGCGGCAAGTCCCGGGGAGGAATAATGCCCATGGAAGTGGCTCAGCGGGAGCAGCCACTCAGGCTACCCGGGAATGTGTCTCTGTCCCCCGGCCAAGACTTGGCGGCAAGTCCCGGGGAGGAATAGTGCCCATGGAAGTAGCTCAGCGGGAGCAGCCACTCAGGCTACCCGGGAATGTGTCACTGTCCCCCGGCCAGACTTGGCGGCAGGTCCCGGGGAGGAATAGTGCTCATGGAAGTAGCTCAGCGGGAGCAGCCACTCAGGCTACCCGAGAATGTGTCACTGTCCCTCGGCCACCCTTGGTCGTTGGGTTCCTGATGAGGAACATGCCCATGGAACTAAAGAGTTCAGCGGGAGCATCCGCTCAGGCTACCCGGGAATGTGTCACTGTCCCCCGGCCAGACTTGGCGGCAGGTCCCGGGGAGGAATAGTGCCCATGGAAGTCGGAGCTCCAACCTCCAAGTTGACCTCAGCGGGAGCACTCGCTGAGGCTGCCCGGGCATGGGTGACTGTTCCCCGGCCACACTTGGTCGGAGGTCCCGGTGAGGAACATGCCCATGGAAGTTGGTGGGAAGAGAACCGCGAAAGGGAGTTTTGCGGCTGAGCCGCGGCCGAGGAGGTCTCACTAATTCCGGCATGATTCCTGCCAGGCCCGGTACCCTATATGGGACTCGGCTGGGTGGCTGTAGCCGGGACCCTGGAACCCTGGGCGGGGAGCCTAGGGGCGAGAGGGGCCCCATGGAGCTCGGGCAGACTAGAAGTACCCTCGTCTGCCCGCTGGAGGGCGCCCTTCCCGGAGCGGAGGGGACCCCCTTGGCCACCAAGTGCAAGCCGAGTTTGGAGCTCGAAACCCGGCCACACTTGGTAGTTGGTCCCGGTCAGGAACATGCCCATGGAAGTAAGAGCTCAGCGGGAGCAGCCACTCAGGCTACCCGGCAATGTGTCACTGTCCCCCGGCCAAGACTTGGCGGCAAGTCCCGGGGAGGAATAATGCCCATGGAAGTGGCTCAGCGGGAGCAGCCACTCAGGCTACCCGGGAATGTGTCTCTGTCCCCCGGCCAAGACTTGGCGGCAAGTCCCGGGGAGGAATAGTGCCCATGGAAGTAGCTCAGCGGGAGCAGCCACTCAGGCTACCCGGGAATGTGTCACTGTCCCCCGGCCAGACTTGGCGGCAGGTCCCGGGGAGGAATAGTGCTCATGGAAGTAGCTCAGCGGGAGCAGCCACTCAGGCTACCCGAGAATGTGTCACTGTCCCTCGGCCACCCTTGGTCGTTGGGTTCCTGATGAGGAACATGCCCATGGAACTAAAGAGTTCAGCGGGAGCATCCGCTCAGGCTACCCGGGAATGTGTCACTGTCCCCCGGCCAGACTTGGCGGCAGGTCCCGGGGAGGAATAGTGCCCATGGAAGTCGGAGCTCCAACCTCCAAGTTGACCTCAGCGGGAGCACTCGCTGAGGCTGCCCGGGCATGGGTGACTGTTCCCCGGCCACACTTGGTCGGAGGTCCCGGTGAGGAACATGCCCATGGAAGTTGGTGGGAAGAGAACCGCGAAAGGGAGTTTTGCGGCTGAGCCGCGGCCGAGGAGGTCTCACTAATTCCGGCATGATTCCTGCCAGGCCCGGTACCCTATATGGGACTCGGCTGGGTGGCTGTAGCCGGGACCCTGGAACCCTGGGCGGGGAGCCTAGGGGCGAGAGGGGCCCCATGGAGCTCGGGCAGACTAGAAGTACCCTCGTCTGCCCGCTGGAGGGCGCCCTTCCCGGAGCGGAGGGGACCCCCTTGGCCACCAAGTGCAAGCCGAGTTTGGAGCTCGAAACCCGGCCACACTTGGTAGTTGGTCCCGGTCAGGAACATGCCCATGGAAGTAAGAGCTCAGCGGGAGCAGCCACTCAGGCTACCCGGCAATGTGTCACTGTCCCCCGGCCAAGACTTGGCGGCAAGTCCCGGGGAGGAATAATGCCCATGGAAGTGGCTCAGCGGGAGCAGCCACTCAGGCTACCCGGGAATGTGTCTCTGTCCCCCGGCCAAGACTTGGCGGCAAGTCCCGGGGAGGAATAGTGCCCATGGAAGTAGCTCAGCGGGAGCAGCCACTCAGGCTACCCGGGAATGTGTCACTGTCCCCCGGCCAGACTTGGCGGCAGGTCCCGGGGAGGAATAGTGCTCATGGAAGTAGCTCAGCGGGAGCAGCCACTCAGGCTACCCGAGAATGTGTCACTGTCCCTCGGCCACCCTTGGTCGTTGGGTTCCTGATGAGGAACATGCCCATGGAACTAAAGAGTTCAGCGGGAGCATCCGCTCAGGCTACCCGGGAATGTGTCACTGTCCCCCGGCCAGACTTGGCGGCAGGTCCCGGGGAGGAATAGTGCCCATGGAAGTCGGAGCTCCAACCTCCAAGTTGACCTCAGCGGGAGCACTCGCTGAGGCTGCCCGGGCATGGGTGACTGTTCCCCGGCCACACTTGGTCGGAGGTCCCGGTGAGGAACATGCCCATGGAAGTTGGTGGGAAGAGAACCGCGAAAGGGAGTTTTGCGGCTGAGCCGCGGCCGAGGAGGTCTCACTAATTCCGGCATGATTCCTGCCAGGCCCGGTACCCTATATGGGACTCGGCTGGGTGGCTGTAGCCGGGACCCTGGAACCCTGGGCGGGGAGCCTAGGGGCGAGAGGGGCCCCATGGAGCTCGGGCAGACTAGAAGTACCCTCGTCTGCCCGCTGGAGGGCGCCCTTCCCGGAGCGGAGGGGACCCCCTTGGCCACCAAGTGCAAGCCGAGTTTGGAGCTCGAAACCCGGCCACACTTGGTAGTTGGTCCCGGTCAGGAACATGCCCATGGAAGTAAGAGCTCAGCGGGAGCAGCCACTCAGGCTACCCGGCAATGTGTCACTGTCCCCCGGCCAAGACTTGGCGGCAAGTCCCGGGGAGGAATAATGCCCATGGAAGTGGCTCAGCGGGAGCAGCCACTCAGGCTACCCGGGAATGTGTCACTGTCCCCCGGCCAAGACTTGGCGGCAAGTCCCGGGGAGGAATAATGCCCATGGAAGTGGCTCAGCGGGAGCAGCCACTCAGGCTAGCCGGGAATGTGTCACTGTCCCCCGGCCAAGACTTGGCGGCAAGTCCCGGGGAGGAATAATGCCCATGGAAGTGGCTCAGCGGGAGCAGCCACTCAGGCTACCCGGGAATGTGTCACTGTCCCTCGGCCACACTTTGCCGTAGGTCCCGGTGAGGAACATGCCCATGGAAGTCGGAGCTCCAACCGGGTGAAGCCGCCGAGAGCTAGCCGGGAATAGGGCGCCAAACCCGGCTACCGCCCTCCAGGCTTGCCCCGGTCGAAAGACCTACGTCCTCGCAGCAGCACCAAGCGAAAAATTCTCTAAGTGTGGGAGAACCGGGGACCCGACCGGTGGCACTCTGCCTCTCGCTGCCGCCCTCCTGGAAGCGTCCTCGGTCACTCGGAGTACGGCAGATTTCAGAGCTCCGGAATGGTGAAAAAGAACCGGAGAGAGGGCGAATCCGGCTTCTCTCTGCCGGGCGAGGACCACCGCAGGCGGCGGGGACGTCTGACAGGAGACGGCGCCGCGGCAGGCTTTCTAAGTTGCTGGGCTTTTTGTCCTCGGCGAAAGTCGAAAAAATTTTGCGGTCCGAGCTGCCCTGCTCCTGCCGGGGAAGGCTTACCGCCGGCGGCTGCCAACCCCTGGCTTGCCCGCCGGATCGCCTTCGAAGGCTGCTGAAAAAGAACCCCGAGACGGGCACCTCTCGGAAGAACCGCAGACCAAAACCGACCGGTCCGACTTTCAGTGCACCTTCGGCGGCAGAGAGAAGCAGCAAAAATACCGGTCAGAGAAGGGGAGTTTTGGTCGACTCTGCCAGGCTTTTGCACTAAGTCAGATCCGTAATGCCAGCGGGACTGAGTCGCTTTTGCGTGCCGTGGTCCTGGAGGCCTGCTCGGACAGGGCGGTCCTTCGGGTCCCGCGGGAAGGGGCATTTCATGTTCCTCTGCGGGAGGTGATCCATTTTCTGCGGGAAATGGCGAGCCCCTTCGGCTACAAGAGTGTGTAGGTCCCGCTCAACAGTCTACGTCCTTAACCATCGGGGACTTTGTAGATTGTGCCCGTAATCGCTCTCCGCAGAACAGAGCGGGAGGTCTCCGCGGCGGAGGCCGGAGAGGGCGCGAGGTGAGCGGCATGGTATGACTGGGTTCGTGCCGCTCACTGGTACCCGGAGCGTGGCGCCCTCCGGGTAAAAGGCTAGCCGGGGCGAGCAGGTGGGTTGACGGGCGCATAAGCCACGCCGTCCCCGCCATACAAGGTGCCGGTGGCCTGGCGAACCACCGGCGTAAGGCTAGCCAGGGCGGACCGCGGGGCAGAGGGCGCTTAAGCCACGCTCTCTCTCCATCCCACCAGTACAAACGGGGAAAAAATTTCAAAGTGTGGGAGAACCGGGGACCCGACCGGTGGCACTCTGCCTCTCGCTGCCGCCCTCCTGGAAGCGTCCTCGGTCACTCGGAGTACGGCAGATTCCAGAGCTCCGGAATGGTGAAAAAGAACCGGAGAGAGGGCGACTCTGGTTTCTCACTGCCGGGCGAGGACCACCGCAGGCGGCGGGGACGTCTGACAGGAGACGGCGCCGCGGCAGGCTTTCTAAGTGGCTGGGCTTTTTGTCCTCGGCGAAAGTCGAAAAAATTTTGCGGTCCGAGCTGCCCTGCTCCTGCCGGGGAAGGCTTACCGCCGGCGGCTGCCAACCCCTGGCTTGCCCGCCGGATCGCCTTCGAAGGCTGCTGAAAAAGAACCCCGAGACGGGCACCTCTCGGAAGAACCGCAGACCAAAACCGACCGGTCCGACTTTCAGTGCACCTTCGGCGGCAGAGAGAAGCAGCAAAAATACCGGTCAGAGAAGGGGAGTTTTGGTCGACTCTGCCAGGCTTTTGCACTAAGTCAGATCCGTAATGCCAGCGGGACTGAGTCGCTTTTGCGTGCCGTGGTCCTGGAGGCCTGCTCGGACAGGGCGGTCCTTCGGGTCCCGCGGGAAGGGGCATTTCATGTTCCTCTGCGGGAGGTGATCCATTTTCTGCGGGAAATGGCGAGCCCCTTCGGCTACAAGAGTGTGTAGGTCCCGCTCAACAGTCTACGTCCTTAACCATCGGGGACTTTGTAGATTGTGCCCGTAATCGCTCTCCGCAGAACAGAGCGGGAGGTCTCCGCGGCGGAGGCCGGAGAGGGCGCGAGGTGAGCGGCATGGTATGACTGGGTTCGTGCCGCTCACTGGTACCCGGAGCGTGGCGCCCTCCGGGTAAAAGGCTAGCCGGGGCGAGCAGGTGGGTTGACGGGCGCATAAGCCACGCCGTCCCCGCCATACAAGGTGCCGGTGGCCTGGCGAACCACCGGCGTAAGGCTAGCCAAGGGCGTACCGCGGGGCAGAGGGCGCATAAGCCACGCTCTCTCTCCATCCCACCAGTACAAACGGGGAAAAAATTTCAAAGTGTGGGAGAACCGGGGACCCGACCGGTGGCACTCTGCCTCTCGCTGCCGCCCTCCTGGAAGCGTCCTCGGTCACTCGGAGTACGGCAGATTCCAGAGCTCCGGAATGGTGAAAAAGAACCGGAGAGAGGGCGACTCTGGTTTCTCACTGCCGGGCGAGGACCACCGCAGGCGGCGGGGACGTCTGACAGGAGACGGCGCCGCGGCAGGCTTTCTAAGTGGCTGGGCTTTTTGTCCTCGGCGAAAGTCGAAAAAATTTTGCGGTCCGAGCTGCCCTGCTCCTGCCGGGGAAGGCTTACCGCCGGCGGCTGCCAACCCCTGGCTTGCCCGCCGGATCGCCTTCGAAGGCTGCTGAAAAAGAACCCCGAGACGGGCACCTCTCGGAAGAACCGCAGACCAAAACCGACCGGTCCGACTTTCAGTGCACCTTCGGCGGCAGAGAGAAGCAGCAAAAATACCGGTCAGAGAAGGGGAGTTTTGGTCGACTCTGCCAGGCTTTTGCACTAAGTCAGATCCGTAATGCCAGCGGGACTGAGTCGCTTTTGCGTGCCGTGGTCCTGGAGGCCTGCTCGGACAGGGCGGTCCTTCGGGTCCCGCGGGAAGGGGCATTTCATGTTCCTCTGCGGGAGGTGATCCATTTTCTGCGGGAAATGGCGAGCCCCTTCGGCTACAAGAGTGTGTAGGTCCCGCTCAACAGTCTACGTCCTTAACCATCGGGGACTTTGTAGATTGTGCCCGTAATCGCTCTCCGCAGAACAGAGCGGGAGGTCTCCGCGGCGGAGGCCGGAGAGGGCGCGAGGTGAGCGGCATGGTATGACTGGGTTCGTGCCGCTCACTGGTACCCGGAGCGTGGCGCCCTCCGGGTAAAAGGCTAGCCGGGGCGAGCAGGTGGGTTGACGGGCGCATAAGCCACGCCGTCCCCGCCATACAAGGTGCCGGTGGCCTGGCGAACCACCGGCGTAAGGCTAGCCAGGGCGGACCGCGGGGCAGAGGGCGCATAAGCCACGCCGACCCCGCTGTACAAGGTGCCGGTGGCCTGGCGAACCACCGGCGTAAGGCTAGCCAAGGGCGTACCGCGGGGCAGAGGGCGCATAAGCCACGCTCTCTCTCCATCCCACCAGAACAAACGGGGAAAAATTTTCAAAGTGTGGGAGAACCGGGGACCCGACCGGTGGCACTCTGCCTCTCGCTGCCGCCCTCCTGGAAGCGTCCTCGGCCACTCGGTGTCCGGCAGATTTCAGAGCTCCGGAATGGTGAAAAAGAACCGGTGAGAGGGCGACTCCGGATTCTCTCTGCCGGGCGAGGACCACCGCAGGCGGCATGGGAAGTCTGACAGGAGACGGCGCTGCGGGCAGGATTTCGAAGTGCATGGGCTTTTGGCCTCGGCGAAAGTCGAAAAAATTTTGCGGTCCGAGCTGCCCTGCTCCTGCCGGGGAAGGCTCACCGCCGGCGGCTGCCGACCCCTGGCTTGCCCGCCGGATGCCCTTCGAAGGCTGCTGAAAAAGAACTGCCAGGCGGGCACCTCTCGGAAGAACCGCAGACAAAAACATAAAAATTTTGGGCGATCCGACCCTCAGTGCACCTTCGGCGGCAGAGAAAAGCATCAAAAATACCGGTCAAAGAAGCGAGGTTTTGGTCGACTCTGCCAGGTTTTTGCACAAAGTGTTGGCATCGTGCGGCGTCGCGCTTTGCTGTACCGTATCCCCAATTGAGTGGCGCCCGGCGGGGTAGGCTAGCCATGTGAGGTCGAGGGCGGGAGGACGGGACGTAAGCCAGGCCGTTCTCCACAAGTAAATTCCGGACGCGGAGACCCCTTCTCCGCCCTACGGTCCCCAATGGGGTGGCGCCCGGCGGGTGAGGCTAGCCATGGGAGGACGGGACGTAAGCCAGGCCGTTCTCCACAAGAAATTCCGGACGCGGAGACCCCTTCTCCGCCCTACGGTCCCCAATGGGGTGGCGCCCGGCGGGTGAGGCTAGCCATGTGAGGTCGAGGGCGGGAGGACGGGACGTAAGCCAGGCCGTTCTCCACAAGTAAAATTCCGGACGCGGAGACCCCTTCTCCGCTCTACGGTCCCCAATGGGGTGGCGCCCGGCGGGTGAGGCTAGCCATGTGAGGTCGAGGGCGGGAGGACGGGACGTAAGCCAGGCCGTTCTCCACAAGTAAAATTCCGGACGCGGAGACCCCTTCTCCGCCCTACGGTCCCCAATGGGGTGGCGCCCGGCGGGTGAGGCTAGCCATGTGAGGTCGAGGGCGGGAGGACGGGACGTAAGCCAGGCCGTTCTCCACAAGTAAAATTCCGGACGCGGAGACCCCTTCTCCGCCCTACGGTCCCCAATGGGGTGGCGCCCGGCGGGTGAGGCTAGCCATGTGAGGTCGAGGGCGGGAGGACGGGACGTAAGCCAGGCCGTTCTCCACAAGTAAAATTCCGGACGCGGAGACCCCTTCTCCGCCCTACGGTCCCCAATGGGGTGGCTCCCGGCGGGTGAGGCTAGCCATGTGAGGTCGAGGGCGGGAGGACGGGACGCAAGCCAGGCCGTTCTCCACAAACTCCCAGCGGTAGAGTCTCGGCTCTCCGCTCTTTTGATCGATCTGACACAGCGCGATCCGGCGGGGCAAGGCACTTTGCTCGGTCAGGGGTATTGGCCCCGGCCGGTTTATGGTAAAGCGTTCCTTAGCCTCAGTCTTGGTCGCGCATCAATCCCCCGCTCCCCGTGAGCGGCTGTCGTCCTCTGCCTAAGGTTGTGTAGCGCGGTGCCAGTGTGGTCCTCGCACGGCCCCGCTCCTGCCACAAGCGGTAGGACTCTCTGCTTCGGCTGAGGTTTGCTACGAAGCGTATGGAACGGGCGTACTCCACCGTACCGTGGGTGGGGGGCGGCGGCGTTGGCGGCGGCAGCGTCCAGCGAGGAGCTCCGGCTCCCCGCGGTAGCGCCTCGCCTAGTGTCCCTCGGGCAAGTCCAATCGCCCCCCGCCCGGTCGGAGAGCGCAGACACTTCTGTGTCCACGGTTTATTTCCGCAGCACGAAAAGGGACGGCTCCCGCTTGCTCCTCGCGGGGACGAGGCTTAGACCCACCGTGGCGCTTCCGCGGTAGGTAGGGTCGTCTGCCGTAGGAGCGGTAGCGGTCGAGTGGTCCCCAGTGTACCCTGTTAGCGCTGCCCGCCTACGCCTGAAGAGCTGCGGACCGAGAAAAAGGTTCGCTCCGCTGCTGACGGCGAAGCGCGCGGCACGCCGCGGAAGAGGAGAGGGAGCGGTCGCCCCCGGGGCGGCTCCCCTCCGAGTCCGGCAGAAGCAGAGATTGTAGCGGAGGGGGGGGTTTTTCTAAATTCCCCGGGCGTGTTATCCCCAGCGGTAGCCTTCGAACTCTTCAACCGCAAGCACGATCGCACGTTCACAGCACCCGTCACTAGGAGCCGGGCCAGAGGCGGGCGGCAGACGAAACCGACATGAGCGCTTAAGGGTATTGCACCCCCGGCGCCCAGACCCTGGAAATTGAGTCTGCCCCCAAAGCCCACCCGCGTCCTCCTTGGCGCTCCCGGAGTACATGGTCGTAGATGGGCCATCGGTCGCTAATGCCAAACTGCGTCCCAGGGGTGCGTCCCCTCTGACCAACGGCAGACCCATCCCTCTCGCCAATCCGCGGATCCCCGCCAGGTCCCGAACAGGGCTCGTCCTTTAGCGTTTCAAATGCGCCCTCCCCGCCATACGAGGGGTTGAGGACCGTAGCCTTCCCTTACGAGAGGCACCAGGGGTGCGCCTGCTCGAGGGCCCGGCCGTGGGCGTAACGCTTGGGCCGCCCGGGGGAGTCGGTAGACCATGGGAGACCAACACTCGCACCCGAACGTTGCCCGTGCTTTGTGGAAGAGAGCTTCTTTTGCGAGGTTGTCGCTGCGGATGGCGCCCGGACAAACCCTATCCCTAATACTTCTGGGGAATTGGCGTCTAAGCCACCCTGCTCGGTATCCCTGCACCCACGAAGGGGGCCGTGGAAGGCTTGGGGTCTCGCCGGCGAAACCGACCGGATGCCCGGGGTACTGAACCCCCGGGGTCCCACCCTGGAAATTGAGCCGTCCGACCCCGCCACGTCTTCCTAGTGCTCTCCTTGGCTCCCCCGCCTGTGGGCGTCGTTAGGGGCTGCGGTCATCAGCGCCGGCTAAGCTTCGGCAACACGGCCGACCCACCCCTTCGGCGCCTGGGGGAGCCTGGTCCCAGTCCGGGCCGTTCCGTAGGGGCGGCTATCCCTTACATGAGGGACTCGGTGCGTCCGCTCGGGCTGCGGGGCTCCGGCTCCGACAGCCGGGGAGCTGGTTTTGACCGCGGGCCTCGACGGGAGCCGGCAGGGACCGGACTTAGGCGTCAAGCCGAAAATAACCCCGGCACCCTCGCGTGCTTCCAAAGCGAGGGGACCTTTGGCCGAGCGGGGGCACCGGAAGCCGAACCGACCCCAACCCCTCTTCCTACCCCAGGGCTGGGCTGACCAATCCCCTGATCGGGTCTAAAATGGAAGAAGGGGATTCGAGGGAAGGGGCTGGCGGAAGGCAGTTGCCCGACGGAGTAGGCGAAGGCCAGGCCGTTTCCGAGTCCCGAGCAGAGGAGGGCGAACTCGGCTCTTCATCGACCGACGGCGAGGCGAGGGCGGTGGCTGCCGCGGGGAAGACTCCATTGCTCGTCAGCGCGCTAGGAGCGGGGCCGACTGGCTGCTCGGGGTATGGCATCCCCGGGGGCCCACCCTGGAAATCTTCGCTCCTCAGCCGCTGCAGGTTATAAGGTCCCGCCGCGCGTAAGCGCTCAACTCTCCGACCCACGGATGTCGAGCCCATGGTGAGCCGGCCGTTTCGTACGGGGAAAAGGGGTCCTCTGGCCCCACATCGATCGAGGGGGGTTTAGATCCGCGGAGGCACGCACCGCGAGGCGAATCGCTGCTTTTCCCCAAGAGGTTAACCTTCAAACCACCGAGTAGGTTCGGGGCAGGGCCGACAGTCTGCACTGGGGTATTGCATCCCTGGTGGGGCGACCCTGGAAATCTCTGCCCCTTTCCACTCTTTCGGTTGGGCCTCTCGTCGGGGCGAGCGTAAGTCGGCAAGCAGACGTGGGAAGAGGCTTCTTACCGGTGACACTCCCTTCGTGAGAGAGGCAGGTACTCGCCCCGGACCCCGGTCCAAATCTGCGCGGGCCGGACGGCGTCGGCCCTAGCCGAAGGCCGCTCCCGCGAAGCCAGGGAGCCGAAAATAACCCCGACACCCTCCGCGACCTCGCGTGCTTCCAAAGCGAGGGGAACCTTTGGCCGAGCGGGGGCACCCGAAGCCGAACCGACCCCAACCCCTCTTCCTACCCCAGGGCTGGGCTGACCAATCCCCTGATCGGGTCTAAAATGGAAGAAGGGGATTCGAGGGAAGGGGCTGGCGGAAGGCAGTTGCCCGACGGAGTAGGCGAAGGCCAGGCCGTTTCCAAATCCCGAGCAGAGGAGGGCGAACGACGTTCTTCATCGACTGACGGCGAGGCTAGGGCGAAGGCGGTGGCTGCCGCGGGGAAGACTCCATTGCTTGCCAGCGTGCTAGGAGCGGGGCCGACAGGCTGCTCGGGGTATGGCATCCCCGGGGGCCCACCCTGGAAATCTTCGCTCCTCAGCCGCTGCAGGTTATAAGGTCCCGCCGCGCGTAAGCGCTCAACTCCCCGACCCACGGACGTCGAGCCCATGGTGAGCTGACAGTTTCGTACGGGGAAAAGGGGTCCTCTGGCCCCACATCGATCGAGGGGGTTTAGATCCGCGGAGGCACGCACCGCGAGGCGAATCGCTGCTTTTCCCCAAGAGGTTAACCTTCAAACCACCGAGTAGGTTCGGGGCAGGGCCGACTGCCTGCACTGGGGTATTGCATCCCTGGTGGGGCGACCCTGGAAATCTCTGCCCCTTTCCACTCTTTCGGTTGGGCCTCTCGTCGGGGCGAGCGTAAGTCGGCAAGCAGACGTGGGAAGAGGCTTCTTACCGGTGACACTCCCTTCGTGAGAGAGGCAGGTACTCGCCCCGCACCCCGGTCCAAATCTGCTCGGTCCGGCCGTCGTCGGCCCTAGCCGAAGGCCGCTCCCGCGAAGCCAGGCGATCCGAGCCGAGGATCCGCGCGAGCCTTCTCCAAGCCCTCTGCCGGGCGCTGGTGTTGAAAGCGTAGCGGACCCTGTTCGCCGGAGCGATAGGAGCGGAGCACCGGTCCCGAAGGGTTGAAAGCTGGGTAGCAGCGCCGTAGCTTCCCTCCCAGCCTTCCCCCGGACCTGGCGCCCGATCCCCTCCGCTCCTCTGTGCGTTGGCGGGCGGCGCTGCATGGGTACGTCGCGACGGCTCCCTATCGTCTCTCTCTCGCTTAACAGTGGTGAGAGGTGGTGGTGGCGCTGTCGAGGTGCTGAAGTCGAGCGTCCAATGCTTTCCT
>NW_027285001.1:60000-85000 GCF_040894005.1 Engystomops pustulosus
AACGTAGGCGCGGAGCAGAGGCCGGAGGATGTCAGAGAGTGTGGCCGGCGAGGGGTGCACCTCTGCGGGCATGCCTCCGACGTCTAGCCCCCGTTGGTCACGGGGGCTCGGCCAAGCACGCGCCGCCGGCCCCGCAGAGCTGGTTCTCGCCTGGAGTGCGAGCCTTGCCCCGAGCATGGACTTCCGAAGTGATGACGTCAGCGGGAGCAGCCGCTCGGCCGTATCCGGCCGCATGTCACTGTCCCCCGGCCAGACTTGGCGGCAAGTCCCGGGGAGGGGCAAGCCCATGGAAGTAGGAGCTCAGCGGGAGCAGCCAGTTGGCCTATCCGGCCACATGTCACTGTCCCCCGGCCAGACTTGGCGGCAAGTCCCGGGGAGGAACAAGCCCATGGAAGTAGGAGCTCAGCGGGAGCAGCCAGTTGGCCTATGCGGCCACATGTCACTGTCCCCCGGCCAGACTTGGCGGCAAGTCCCGGGGAGGAACAAGCCCATGGAAGTAGGAGCTCCTACTTCCAAAGTGATGACGTCAGCGGGAGCAGCCGCTCGGCCGTATCCGGCGGCATGTCACTGTCCCCCGGCCAGACTTGGCGGCAAGTCCCGGGGAGGAACAAGCCCATGGAAGTAGGAGCTCAGCGGGAGCAGCCAGTTGGCCTATGCGGCCACATGTCACTGTCCCCCGGCCAGACTTGGCGGCAAGTCCCGGGGAGGAACAAGCCGTCAGCGGGAGCAGCCGCTCGGCCGTATCCGGCCGCATGTCACTGTTCCCCGGCCAGACTTGGCGGCAAGTCCCGGGGAGGAACAAGTCAGCGGGAGAAGCCACTTCGCCTACCCGGCCAAGTGTCACTGTCCCCCGGCCAGACTTGGCGGCAAGTCCCGGGGAGGAATAATGCCCATGGAAGTAGGAGCTCCTACTTCCAAAGGGGCAAGTCAGCGGGAGAAGCCACTTCGCCTACCCGGCCAAGTGTCACTGTCCCCCGGCCAGACTTGGCGGCAAGTCCCGGGGAGGAATAATGCCCATGGAAGTAGGAGCTCCTACTTCCAAAGGGGCAAGTCAGCGGGAGAAGCCACTTCGCCTACCCGGCCAAGTGTCACTGTCCCCCGGCCAGACTTGGCGGCAAGTCCCGGGGAGGAATAATGCCCATGGAAGTAGGAGCTCCTACTTCCAAAGGGGCAAGTCAGCGGGAGAAGCCACTTCGCCTACCCGGCCAAGTGTCACTGTCCCCCGGCCAGACTTGGCGGCAAGTCCCGGGGTGGAATAATGCCCATGGAAGTAGGAGCTCCTACTTCCAAAGGGGCAAGTCAGCGGGAGAAGCCACTTCGCCTACCCGGCCAAGTGTCACTGTCCCCCGGCCAGACTTGGCGGCAAGTCCCGGGGAGGAATAATGCCCATGGAAGTAGGAGCTCCTACTTCCAAAGGGGCAAGTCAGCGGGAGAAGCCAGTTGGCCTATCCGGCCTAGAGTCACTGTTCCCCGGCCACATTTGGCAGTAGGTCCCTGGGAGGAATAATGCCCATGGAAGTAGGAGCTACTACCTCCAAAGGGTGAAGACACTTGGCTCTAAGTGCCCGAGAGGTGTAATGCCCTTGGAAGTAAGAGCTCCTACTTCCAAAGGGGCAAGTCAGCGGGAGAAGCCAGTTGGCCTATCCGGCCAAGAGTCACTGTTCCCCGGCCACACTTGGCAGTAGGTCCCGGGGAGGAATAATGCCCATGGAAGTAAGAGCTCCTACTTCCAAAGGGGCAAGTCAGCGGGAGAAGCCAGTTGGCCTATCCGGCCAAGAGTCACTGTTCCCCGGCTACACTAGGCAGTAGGTCCCGGGGAGGAATAATGCCCATGGAAGTAGGAGCTACTACTTCCAAAGGGGCAAGTCAGCGGGAGAAGCCAGTTGGCCTATCCGGCCTAGAGTCACTGTTCCCCGGCCACATTTGGCAGTAGGTCCCTGGGAGGAATAATGCCCATGGAAGTAGGAGCTACTACCTCCAAAGGGTAAAGACACTTGGCTCTAAGTGCCCGAGAGGTGTAATGCCCTTGGAAGTAAGAGCTCCTACTTCCAAAGGGGCAAGTCAGCGGGAGAAGCCAGTTGGCCTATCCGGCCAAGAGTCACTGTTCCCCGGCCACACTTGGCAGTAGGTCCCGGGGAGGAATAATGCCCATGGAAGTAAGAGCTCCTACTTCCAAAGGGGCAAGTCAGCGGGAGAAGCCAGTTGGCCTATCCGGCCAAGAGTCACTGTTCCCCGGCTACACTAGGCAGTAGGTCCCGGGGAGGAATAATGCCCATGGAAGTAGGAGCTACTACTTCCAAAGGGGCAAGTCAGCGGGAGAAGCAAGTTGGCCTATCCGGCCAAGAGTCACTGTTCCCCGGCCACACTTGGCAGTAGGTCCCGGGGAGGAATAATGCCCATGGAAGTAGGAGCTACTACTTCCAAAGGGGCAAGTCAGCGGGAGAAGCCAGTTGGCCTATCCGGCCAAGAGTCACTGTTCCCCGGCTACACTAGGCAGTAGGTCCCGGGGAGGAATAATGCCCATGGAAGTAGGAGCTACTACTTCCAAAGGGGCAAGTCAGCGGGAGAAGCCAGTTGGCCTATCCGGCCAAGAGTCACTGTTCCCCGGCCACACTTGGCAGTAGGTCCCGGGGAGGAATAATGCCCATGGAAGTAGGAGCTACTACTTCCAAAGGGGCAAGTCAGCGGGAGAAGCCAGTTGGCCTATCCGGCCTAGAGTCACTGTTCCCCGGCCACATTTGGCAGTAGGTCCCGGGGAGGAATAATGCCCATGGAAGTAGGAGCTACTACCTCCAAAGGGTGAAGACACTTGGCTCTAAGTGCCCGAGAGGTATAATGCCCATGGAAGTAAGAGCTCCTACTTCCAAAGGGGCAAGTCAGCGGGAGAAGCCAGTTGGCCTATCCGGCCAAGAGTCACTGTTCCCCGGCCACACTTGGCAGTAGGTCCCGGGGAGGAATAATGCCCATGGAAGTAGGAGCTACTACTTCCAAAGGGGCAAGTCAGCGGGAGAAGCCACTTGGCCTACCCGGCCAAGGGTCCCTGTTCCCCGGCCACACTTGGCAGTAGGTCCCGGGGAGGAATAATGCCCATGGAAGTAGGAGGTACTACTTCCAAAGGGGCAAGTCAGCGGGAGCAGCCAGTTGGCCTACCCGGCCAAGGGTCACTGTTCCCCGGCCACACTTGGCAGTAGGTCCCGGGGAGGAATAATGCCCATGGAAGTAGGAGCTACTACCTTCAAAGGGTGAAGACACTTGGCTCTAAGTCCCCGAGAGGTATAATGCCCATGGAAGTAAGAGCTACTACTTCCAAAGGGGCAAGTCAGCGGGAGAAGCCACTTGGCCTACCCGGCCAAGGGTCACTGTTCCCCGGCCACACTTGGCAGTAGGTCCCGGGGAGGAATAATGCCCATGGAAGTAGGAGCTACTACTTCCAAAGGGGCAAGTCAGCGGGAGAAGCCACTTGGCCTATCCGGCCAAGGGTCACTGTTCCCCGGCCACACTTGGCAGTAGGTCCCGGGGAGGAATAATGCCCATGGAAGTAGGAGCCTCTACTTCCAAAGGGTCAAGTCAGCGGGAGAAGCCACTCGGCCTATCCGGCCAAGGGTCACTGTTCCCCGGATACACTTGGCAGTAGGTCCCGGGGAGGAATAATGCCCATGGAAGTAGGAGCTACTACCTTCAAAGGGTGAAGACACTTGGCTCTAAGTCCCCGAGAGGTATAATGCCCATGGAAGTAAGAGCTACTACTTCCAAAGGGGCAAGTCAGCGGGAGAAGCCACTTGGCCTATCCGGCCAAGGGTCACTGTTCCCCGGCCACACTTGGCAGTAGGTCCCGGGGAGGAATAATGCCCATGGAAGTAGGAGCTACTACTTCCAAAGGGGCAAGTCAGCGGGAGAAGCCACTTGGCCTATCCGGCCAAGGGTCACTGTTCCCCGGCCACACTTGGCTGTAGGTCCCGGGGAGGAATAATGCCCATGGAAGTAGGAGCTACTACTTCCAAAGGGGCAAGTCAGCGGGAGAAGCCACTTGGCCTATCCGGCAAAGGGTCACTGTTCCCCGGCCACACTTGGCAGTAGGTCCCGGGGAGGAATAATGCCCATGGAAGTAGGAGCTACTACCTTCAAAGGGTGAAGACACTTGGCTCTAAGTCCCCGAGAGGTATAATGCCCATGGAAGTAAGAGCTACTACTTCCAAAGGGGCAGGTCAGCGGGAGAAGCCACTTGGCCTACCCGGCCAAGGGTCACTGTTCCCCGGCCACACTTGGCAGTAGGTCCCGGGGAGGAATAATGCCCATGGAAGTAGGAGGTACTACTTCCAAAGGGGCAAGTCAGCGGGAGCAGCCAGTTGGCCTACCCGGCCAAGGGTCACTGTTCCCCGGCCACACTTGGCAGTAGGTCCCGGGGAGGAATAATGCCCATGGAAGTAGGAGCTACTACCTTCAAAGGGTGAAGACACTTGGCTCTAAGTCCCCGAGAGGTATAATGCCCATGGAAGTAAGAGCTACTACTTCCAAAGGGGCAGGTCAGCGGGAGAAGCCACTTGGCCTATCCGGCCAAGGGTCACTGTTCCCCGGCCACACTTGGCAGTAGGTCCCGGGGAGGAATAATGCCCATGGAAGTAGGAGCTACTACTTCCAAAGGGGCAAGTCAGCGGGAGAAGCCACTCGGCCTATCCGGCCACATGTCACTGTCCCCCGGCCACACTTGGCTGTAGGTCCCGATGAGGAATAATGCCCATGGAAGTAGGAGCCTCTACTTCCAAAGGGTCAAGTCAGCGGGAGAAGCCACTCGGCCTATCCGGCCAAGGGTCACTGTTCCCCGGCCGCACTTGGCAGTAGGTCCCGGGGAGGAATAATGCCCATGGAAGTAGGAGCTACTACTTCCAAAGGGGCAAGTCAGCGGGAGAAGCCACTTGGCCTATCCGGCCAAGGGTCACTGTTCCCCGGCTACACTTGGCAGTAGGTCCCGGGGAGGAATAATGCCCATGGAAGTAGGAGCTACTACCTTCAAAGGGTGAAGACACTTGGCTCTAAGTCCCCGAGAGGTATAATGCCCATGGAAGTAAGAGCTATATCTTCCAAAGGGGCAAGTCAGCGGGAGAAGCCACTTGGCCTATCCGGCCAAGGGTCACTGTTCCCCGGCCACACTTGGCAGTAGCTCCTGGGGAGGAATAATGCCCATGGAAGTAGGAGCTACTACTTCCAAAGGGGCAAGTCAGCGGGAGAAGCGACTTGGCCTATCCGGCCAAGGGTCACTGTTCCCCGGCCACACTTGGCAGTAGGTCCCGGGGAGGAATAATGCCCATGGAAGTAGGAGCTACTACTTCCAAAGGGGCAAGTCAGCGGGAGAAGCCACTCGGCCTATCCGGCCACATGTCACTGTCCCCCGGCCACACTTGGCTGTAGGTCCCGATGAGGAATAATGCCCATGGAAGTAGGAGCCTCTACTTCCAAAGGGTCAAGTCAGCGGGAGAAGCCACTCGGCCTATCCGGCCAAGGGTCACTGTTCCCCGGCCGCACTTGGCAGTAGGTCCCGGGGAGGAATAATGCCCATGGAAGTAGGAGCTACTACTTCCAAAGGGGCAAGTCAGCGGGAGAAGCCACTTGGCCTATCCGGCCAAGGGTCACTGTTCCCCGGCTACACTTGGCAGTAGGTCCCGGGGAGGAATAATGCCCATGGAAGTAGGAGCTACTACCTTCAAAGGGTGAAGACACTCTGCTCTAAGTCCCCGAGAGGTATAATGCCCATGGAAGTAAGAGCTATATCTTCCAAAGGGGCAAGTCAGCGGGAGAAGCCACTTGGCCTATCCGGCCAAGGGTCACTGTTCCCCGGCCACACTTGGCAGTAGGTCCCGGGGAGGAATAATGCCCATGGAAGTAGGAGCTACTACTTCCAAAGGGGCAAGTCAGCGGGAGAAGCGACTTGGCCTATCCGGCCAAGGGTCACTGTTCCCCGGCCACACTTGGCAGTAGGTCCCGGGGAGGAATAATGCCCATGGAAGTAGGAGCTACTACTTCCAAAGGGGCAAGTCAGCGGGAGAAGCCACTTGGCCTATCCGGCCAAGAGTCACTGTTCCCCGGCCACACTTGGCAGTAGGTCCCGGGGAGGAATAATGCCCATGGAAGTAGGAGCTCCTACTTCCAAAGGGGCAAGTCAGCGGGAGCAGCCAGTTGGCCTATCCGGCCAAGGGTCACTGTTCCCCGGCCACACTTGGCAGTAGGTCCCGGGGAGGAATAATGCCCATGGAAGTAGGAGCTACTACTTCCAAAGGGGCAGGTCAGCGGGAGAAGCCACTTAGCCTATCCGGCCAAGGGTCACTGTTCCCCGGCCACACTTGGCAGTAGGTCCCGGGGAGGAATAATGCCCATGGAAGTAGGAGCCTCTACTTCCAAAGGGGCAAGTCAGCGGGAGAAGCCACTTGGTCTACCCGGCCAAGGGTCCCTGTTCCCCGGCCACACTTGGCAGTAGGTCCCGGGGAGGAATAATGCCCATGGAAGTAGGAGCCTCTACTTCCAAAGGGGCAAGTCAGCGGGAGAAGCCACTTGGTCTACCCGGCCAAGGGTCCCTGTTCCCCGGCCACACTTGGCAGTAGGTCCCGGGGAGGAATAATGCCCATGGAAGTAGGAGCTACTACTTCCAAAGGGGCAAGTCAGCGGGAGAAGCCACTTGGCCTATACGGCCAAGAGTCACTGTTCCCCGGCCACACTTGGCTGTAGGTCCCGGGGAGGAATAATGCCCATGGAAGTAGGAGCTACTACTTCCAAAGGGGCAAGTCAGCGGGAGAAGCCACTTGGCCTATCCGGCCAAGGGTCACTGTTCCCCGGCCACACTTGTCAGTAGATCCCGGGGAGGAATAATGCCCATGGAAGTAGGAGCTACTACCTCCAAAGGGTGAAGACACTTGGCTCTAAGTGCCCGAGAGGTATAATGCCCATGGAAGTAAGAGCTCCTACTTCCAAAGGGGCAAGTCAGCGGGAGCAGCCAGTTGGCCTATCCGGCCAAGGGTCACTGTTCCCCGGCCACACTTGGCAGTAGGTCCCGGGGAGGAATAATGCCCATGGAAGTAGGAGCTACTACTTCCAAAGGGGCAAGTCAGCGGGAGAAGCCACTTGGCCTACCCGGCCAAGGGTCACTGTTCCCCGGCCACACTTGGCAGTAGGTCCCGGGGAGGAATAATGCCCATGGAAGTAGGAGCTACTACCTTCAAAGGGTGAAGACACTTGGCTCTAAGTCCCCGAGAGGTATAATGCCCATGGAAGTAAGAGCTACTACTTCCAAAGGGGCAAGTCAGCGGGAGAAGCCACTTGGCCTATTCGGCCAAGGGTCACTGTTCCCCGGCCACACTTGGCAGTAGGTCCCGGGGAGGAATAATGCCCATGGAAGTAGGAGGTACTACTTCCAAAGGGGCAAGTCAGCGGGAGAAGCCACTTGGCCTACCCGGCCAAGGGTCACTGTTCCCCGGCCACACTTGGCAGTAGGTCCCGGGGAGGAATAATGCCCATGGAAGTAGGAGCTACTACCTTCAAAGGGTGAAGACACTTGGCTCTAAGTCCCCGAGAGGTATAATGCCCATGGAAGTAAGAGCTACTACTTCCAAAGGGGCAAGTCAGCGGGAGAAGCCACTTGGCCTATCCGGCCAAGGGTCACTGTTCCCCGGCCACACTTGGCAGTAGGTCCCGGGGAGGAATAATGCCCATGGAAGTAGGAGCCTCTACTTCCAAAGGGTCAAGTCAGCGGGAGAAGCCACTTGGCCTATCCGGCCAAGAGTCACTGTTCCCCGGCCACACTTGGCTGTAGGTCCTGGGGAGGAATAATGCCCATGGAAGTAGGAGCTACTACTTCCAAAGGGGCAAGTCAGCGGGAGAAGCCAGTTGGCCTATCCGGCCAAGGGTCACTGTTCACCGGCCACACTTGGCAGTAGGTCCCGGGGAGGAATAATGCCCATGGAAGTAGGAGCTACTACTTCCAAAGGGGCAAGTCAGCGGGAGAAGCCACTTGGCCTATCCGGCCAAGAGTCACTGTCCCCCGGCCAGACTTGGCGGCAAGTCCCGGGGAGGAATAATGCCCATGGAAGTAAGAGCCTAGCGGGAGCAGCCGCACAGGCTTCCCGGGAATGTGTCACTGTCCCCCCAGGCAAGACTTGGCGGCAAGTCCCGGGGAGGAATAGTGCTCATGGAAGTAGGAGCTCAGCGGGAGAAGCCGCTAAGGCTTACCCGGGAATGTGTCACTGTTCTCGGCCACGCTTGGTCGTAGGTCCCGGTGAGGAACATGCCCATGGAAGTCGGAGCTCCAAACTCCAAATTGACCTCAGCTGGAGCACTTGCTGAGGCTGCCCGGGCATGGGTGACTGTTCCCCGGGCTCACTTGGTCGTAGGTCCCGGTGTGGAACGTGCCCATGGAAGTTGAAGGGAAGAGAACCGCGAAAGGGAGTTTTTGCGCTAAGCCGCGGCCGAGGAGGGCGCACCGATCCCGGCTTGATTCCTGCCATTCCCGGTCCCCAAACCGGACTCGGCATGGTGGTTGGATCCGTGACCCTGGAACCCTGGGCGGGGAGCCTAGGGGCGAGAGGGGCCCCATGGAGCTCGGGCAGACTAGAAGTACCCTCGTCTGCCCGCTGGAGGGCGCCCTTCCCGGAGCGGAGGGGACCCCCTTGGCCACCAAGTGCAAGCCGAGTTTGGAGCTCGAAACCCGGCCAGGCTTGGTCGGAGGTCCCGGTGAGGAACATGGCCATGGAAGTCGGAGCTCAGCGGGAGCAGCCACTCAGGCTACCCGGGAATGTGTCACTGTCCCCCGGCCAAGACTTGGCGGCAAGTCCCGGGGAGGAATAGTGCCCATGGAAGTAAGAGTTCAGCGGGAGCAGCCGCTCAGGCTTACCCGGGAATGTGTCACTGTCCCCCGGCCAAGACTTGGCGGCAAGTCCCGGGGAGGAAGAGTGCCCATGGAAGTAGCTCAGCGGGAGCAGCCACTCAGGCTACCCGGGAATGTGTCACTGTCCCCCGGCCAGACTTGGCGGCAAGTCCCGGGGAGGAATAGTGCCCATGGAAGTAGCTCAGCGGGAGCAGCTGCTGAGGCTACCCGTGAATGTGTCACTGTCCCTCGGCCACACTTGGTCGTTGGGTTTCTGATGAGGAACATGCCCATGGAAGTAAGAGTTCAGCGGGAGCAGCCGCTCAAGCTTACCCGGGAATGTGTCACTGTTCTCGGCCACGCTTGGTCGTAGGTCCCGGTGAGGAACATGCCCATGGAAGTCGGAGCTCCAAACTCCAAATTGCCCTCAGCGGGAGCACTTGCTGAGGCTGCCCGGGCATGGGTGACTGTTCCCCGGGCTCACTTGGTCGTAGGTCCCGGTGTGGAACGTGCCCATGGAAGTTGAAGGGAAGAGAACCGCGAAAGGGAGTTTTTGCGCTAAGCCGCGGCCGAGGAGGGCGCACCGATCCCGGCTTGATTCCTGCCATTCCCGGTCCCCAAACCGGACTCGGCATGGTGGTTGGATCCGTGACCCTGGAACCCTGGGCGGGGAGCCTAGGGGCGAGAGGGGCCCCATGGAGCTCGGGCAGACTAGAAGTACCCTCGTCTGCCCGCTGGAGGGCGCCCTTCCCGGAGCGGAGGGGACCCCCTTGGCCACCAAGTGCAAGCCGAGTTTGGAGCTCGAAACCCGGCCAGGCTTGGTCGGAGGTCCCGGTGAGGAACATGGCCATGGAAGTCGGAGCTCAGCGGGAGCAGCCACTCAGGCTACCCGGGTGTGTGTCACTGTCCCCCGGCCAAGACTTGGCGGCAAGTCCCGGGGAGGAATAGTGCTCATGGAAGTACCTCAGCGGGAGCAGCCACTCAGGCTACCCGGGAATGTGTCACTGTCCCCCGGCCAAGACTTGGCGGCAAGTCCCGGGGAGGAATAGTGCCCATGGAAGTAGCTCAGCGGGAGCAGCCACTCAGGCTACCCGGGAATGTGTCACTGTCCCCCGGCCAGACTTGGCGGCAGGTCCCGGGGAGGAATAGTGCTCATGGAAGTAGCTCAGCGGGAGCAGCCACTCAGGCTACCCGAGAATGTGTCACTGTCCCTCGGCCACCCTTGGTCGTTGGGTTCCTGATGAGGAACATGCCCATGGAACTAAAGAGTTCAGCGGGAGCATCCGCTCAGGCTACCCGGGAATGTGTCACTGTCCCCCGGCCAGACTTGGCGGCAGGTCCCGGGGAGGAATAGTGCCCATGGAAGTCGGAGCTCCAACCTCCAAGTTGACCTCAGCGGGAGCACTCGCTGAGGCTGCCCGGGCATGGGTGACTGTTCCCCGGCCACACTTGGTCGGAGGTCCCGGTGAGGAACATGCCCATGGAAGTTGGTGGGAAGAGAACCGCGAAAGGGAGTTTTGCGGCTGAGCCGCGGCCGAGGAGGTCTCACTAATTCCGGCATGATTCCTGCCAGGCCCGGTACCCTATATGGGACTCGGCTGGGTGGCTGTAGCCGGGACACTGGAACCCTGGGCGGGGAGCCTAGGGGCGAGAGGGGCCCCATGGAGCTCGGGCAGACTAGAAGTACCCTCGTCTGCCCGCTGGAGGGCGCCCTTTCCGGAGCGGAGGGGACCCCCTTGGCCACCAAGTGCAAGCCGAGTTTGGAGCTCGAAACCCGGCCAGGCTTGGTCGGAGGTCCCGGTGAGGAACATGGCCATGGAAGTCGGAGCTCAGCGGGAGCAGCCACTCAGGCTACCCGGGAATGTGTCACTGTCCCCCGGCCAAGACTTGGCGGCAAGTCCCGGGGAGGAATAGTGCTCATGGAAGTACCTCAGCGGGAGCAGCCACTCAGGCTACCCGGGAATGTGTCACTGTCCCCCGGCCAAGACTTGGCGGCAAGTCCCGGGGAGGAATAGTGCCCATGGAAGTAGCTCAGCGGGAGCAGCCACTCAGGCTACCCGGGAATGTGTCACTGTCCCCCGGCCAGACTTGGCGGCAGGTCCCGGGGAGGAATAGTGCTCATGGAAGTAGCTCAGCGGGAGCAGCCACTCAGGCTACCCGAGAATGTGTCACTGTCCCTCGGCCACCCTTGGTCGTTGGGTTCCTGATGAGGAACATGCCCATGGAACTAAAGAGTTCAGCGGGAGCATCCGCTCAGGCTACCCGGGAATGTGTCACTGTCCCCCGGCCAGACTTGGCGGCAGGTCCCGGGGAGGAATAGTGCCCATGGAAGTCGGAGCTCCAACCTCCAAGTTGACCTCAGCGGGAGCACTCGCTGAGGCTGCCCGGGCATGGGTGACTGTTCCCCGGCCACACTTGGTCGGAGGTCCCGGTGAGGAACATGCCCATGGAAGTTGGTGGGAAGAGAACCGCGAAAGGGAGTTTTGCGGCTGAGCCGCGGCCGAGGAGGTCTCACTAATTCCGGCATGATTCCTGCCAGGCCCGGTACCCTATATGGGACTCGGCTGGGTGGCTGTAGCCGGGACCCTGGAACCCTGGGCGGGGAGCCTAGGGGCGAGAGGGGCCCCATGGAGCTCGGGCAGACTAGAAGTACCCTCGTCTGCCCGCTGGAGGGCGCCCTTCCCGGAGCGGAGGGGACCCCCTTGGCCACCAAGTGCAAGCCGAGTTTGGAGCTCGAAACCCGGCCACACTTGGTAGTTGGTCCCGGTCAGGAACATGCCCATGGAAGTAAGAGCTCAGCGGGAGCAGCCACTCAGGCTACCCGGCAATGTGTCACTGTCCCCCGGCCAAGACTTGGCGGCAAGTCCCGGGGAGGAATAATGCCCATGGAAGTGGCTCAGCGGGAGCAGCCACTCAGGCTACCCGGGAATGTGTCTCTGTCCCCCGGCCAAGACTTGGCGGCAAGTCCCGGGGAGGAATAATGCCCATGGAAGTGGCTCAGCGGGAGCAGCCACTCAGGCTACCCGGGAATGTGTCTCTGTCCCCCGGCCAAGACTTGGCGGCAAGTCCCGGGGAGGAATAGTGCCCATGGAAGTAGCTCAGCGGGAGCAGCCACTCAGGCTACCCGGGAATGTGTCACTGTCCCCCGGCCAGACTTGGCGGCAGGTCCCGGGGAGGAATAGTGCTCATGGAAGTAGCTCAGCGGGAGCAGCCACTCAGGCTACCCGAGAATGTGTCACTGTCCCTCGGCCACCCTTGGTCGTTGGGTTCCTGATGAGGAACATGCCCATGGAACTAAAGAGTTCAGCGGGAGCATCCGCTCAGGCTACCCGGGAATGTGTCACTGTCCCCCGGCCAGACTTGGCGGCAGGTCCCGGGGAGGAATAGTGCCCATGGAAGTCGGAGCTCCAACCTCCAAGTTGACCTCAGCGGGAGCACTCGCTGAGGCTGCCCGGGCATGGGTGACTGTTCCCCGGCCACACTTGGTCGGAGGTCCCGGTGAGGAACATGCCCATGGAAGTTGGTGGGAAGAGAACCGCGAAAGGGAGTTTTGCGGCTGAGCCGCGGCCGAGGAGGTCTCACTAATTCCGGCATGATTCCTGCCAGGCCCGGTACCCTATATGGGACTCGGCTGGGTGGCTGTAGCCGGGACCCTGGAACCCTGGGCGGGGAGCCTAGGGGCGAGAGGGGCCCCATGGAGCTCGGGCAGACTAGAAGTACCCTCGTCTGCCCGCTGGAGGGCGCCCTTCCCGGAGCGGAGGGGACCCCCTTGGCCACCAAGTGCAAGCCGAGTTTGGAGCTCGAAACCCGGCCACACTTGGTAGTTGGTCCCGGTCAGGAACATGCCCATGGAAGTAAGAGCTCAGCGGGAGCAGCCACTCAGGCTACCCGGCAATGTGTCACTGTCCCCCGGCCAAGACTTGGCGGCAAGTCCCGGGGAGGAATAATGCCCATGGAAGTGGCTCAGCGGGAGCAGCCACTCAGGCTACCCGGGAATGTGTCTCTGTCCCCCGGCCAAGACTTGGCGGCAAGTCCCGGGGAGGAATAGTGCCCATGGAAGTAGCTCAGCGGGAGCAGCCACTCAGGCTACCCGGGAATGTGTCACTGTCCCCCGGCCAGACTTGGCGGCAGGTCCCGGGGAGGAATAGTGCTCATGGAAGTAGCTCAGCGGGAGCAGCCACTCAGGCTACCCGAGAATGTGTCACTGTCCCTCGGCCACCCTTGGTCGTTGGGTTCCTGATGAGGAACATGCCCATGGAACTAAAGAGTTCAGCGGGAGCATCCGCTCAGGCTACCCGGGAATGTGTCACTGTCCCCCGGCCAGACTTGGCGGCAGGTCCCGGGGAGGAATAGTGCCCATGGAAGTCGGAGCTCCAACCTCCAAGTTGACCTCAGCGGGAGCACTCGCTGAGGCTGCCCGGGCATGGGTGACTGTTCCCCGGCCACACTTGGTCGGAGGTCCCGGTGAGGAACATGCCCATGGAAGTTGGTGGGAAGAGAACCGCGAAAGGGAGTTTTGCGGCTGAGCCGCGGCCGAGGAGGTCTCACTAATTCCGGCATGATTCCTGCCAGGCCCGGTACCCTATATGGGACTCGGCTGGGTGGCTGTAGCCGGGACCCTGGAACCCTGGGCGGGGAGCCTAGGGGCGAGAGGGGCCCCATGGAGCTCGGGCAGACTAGAAGTACCCTCGTCTGCCCGCTGGAGGGCGCCCTTCCCGGAGCGGAGGGGACCCCCTTGGCCACCAAGTGCAAGCCGAGTTTGGAGCTCGAAACCCGGCCACACTTGGTAGTTGGTCCCGGTCAGGAACATGCCCATGGAAGTAAGAGCTCAGCGGGAGCAGCCACTCAGGCTACCCGGCAATGTGTCACTGTCCCCCGGCCAAGACTTGGCGGCAAGTCCCGGGGAGGAATAATGCCCATGGAAGTGGCTCAGCGGGAGCAGCCACTCAGGCTACCCGGGAATGTGTCTCTGTCCCCCGGCCAAGACTTGGCGGCAAGTCCCGGGGAGGAATAGTGCCCATGGAAGTAGCTCAGCGGGAGCAGCCACTCAGGCTACCCGGGAATGTGTCACTGTCCCCCGGCCAGACTTGGCGGCAGGTCCCGGGGAGGAATAGTGCTCATGGAAGTAGCTCAGCGGGAGCAGCCACTCAGGCTACCCGAGAATGTGTCACTGTCCCTCGGCCACCCTTGGTCGTTGGGTTCCTGATGAGGAACATGCCCATGGAACTAAAGAGTTCAGCGGGAGCATCCGCTCAGGCTACCCGGGAATGTGTCACTGTCCCCCGGCCAGACTTGGCGGCAGGTCCCGGGGAGGAATAGTGCCCATGGAAGTCGGAGCTCCAACCTCCAAGTTGACCTCAGCGGGAGCACTCGCTGAGGCTGCCCGGGCATGGGTGACTGTTCCCCGGCCACACTTGGTCGGAGGTCCCGGTGAGGAACATGCCCATGGAAGTTGGTGGGAAGAGAACCGCGAAAGGGAGTTTTGCGGCTGAGCCGCGGCCGAGGAGGTCTCACTAATTCCGGCATGATTCCTGCCAGGCCCGGTACCCTATATGGGACTCGGCTGGGTGGCTGTAGCCGGGACCCTGGAACCCTGGGCGGGGAGCCTAGGGGCGAGAGGGGCCCCATGGAGCTCGGGCAGACTAGAAGTACCCTCGTCTGCCCGCTGGAGGGCGCCCTTCCCGGAGCGGAGGGGACCCCCTTGGCCACCAAGTGCAAGCCGAGTTTGGAGCTCGAAACCCGGCCACACTTGGTAGTTGGTCCCGGTCAGGAACATGCCCATGGAAGTAAGAGCTCAGCGGGAGCAGCCACTCAGGCTACCCGGCAATGTGTCACTGTCCCCCGGCCAAGACTTGGCGGCAAGTCCCGGGGAGGAATAATGCCCATGGAAGTGGCTCAGCGGGAGCAGCCACTCAGGCTACCCGGGAATGTGTCTCTGTCCCCCGGCCAAGACTTGGCGGCAAGTCCCGGGGAGGAATAGTGCCCATGGAAGTAGCTCAGCGGGAGCAGCCACTCAGGCTACCCGGGAATGTGTCACTGTCCCCCGGCCAGACTTGGCGGCAGGTCCCGGGGAGGAATAGTGCTCATGGAAGTAGCTCAGCGGGAGCAGCCACTCAGGCTACCCGAGAATGTGTCACTGTCCCTCGGCCACCCTTGGTCGTTGGGTTCCTGATGAGGAACATGCCCATGGAACTAAAGAGTTCAGCGGGAGCATCCGCTCAGGCTACCCGGGAATGTGTCACTGTCCCCCGGCCAGACTTGGCGGCAGGTCCCGGGGAGGAATAGTGCCCATGGAAGTCGGAGCTCCAACCTCCAAGTTGACCTCAGCGGGAGCACTCGCTGAGGCTGCCCGGGCATGGGTGACTGTTCCCCGGCCACACTTGGTCGGAGGTCCCGGTGAGGAACATGCCCATGGAAGTTGGTGGGAAGAGAACCGCGAAAGGGAGTTTTGCGGCTGAGCCGCGGCCGAGGAGGTCTCACTAATTCCGGCATGATTCCTGCCAGGCCCGGTACCCTATATGGGACTCGGCTGGGTGGCTGTAGCCGGGACCCTGGAACCCTGGGCGGGGAGCCTAGGGGCGAGAGGGGCCCCATGGAGCTCGGGCAGACTAGAAGTACCCTCGTCTGCCCGCTGGAGGGCGCCCTTCCCGGAGCGGAGGGGACCCCCTTGGCCACCAAGTGCAAGCCGAGTTTGGAGCTCGAAACCCGGCCACACTTGGTAGTTGGTCCCGGTCAGGAACATGCCCATGGAAGTAAGAGCTCAGCGGGAGCAGCCACTCAGGCTACCCGGCAATGTGTCACTGTCCCCCGGCCAAGACTTGGCGGCAAGTCCCGGGGAGGAATAATGCCCATGGAAGTGGCTCAGCGGGAGCAGCCACTCAGGCTACCCGGGAATGTGTCACTGTCCCCCGGCCAAGACTTGGCGGCAAGTCCCGGGGAGGAATAATGCCCATGGAAGTGGCTCAGCGGGAGCAGCCACTCAGGCTAGCCGGGAATGTGTCACTGTCCCCCGGCCAAGACTTGGCGGCAAGTCCCGGGGAGGAATAATGCCCATGGAAGTGGCTCAGCGGGAGCAGCCACTCAGGCTACCCGGGAATGTGTCACTGTCCCTCGGCCACACTTTGCCGTAGGTCCCGGTGAGGAACATGCCCATGGAAGTCGGAGCTCCAACCGGGTGAAGCCGCCGAGAGCTAGCCGGGAATAGGGCGCCAAACCCGGCTACCGCCCTCCAGGCTTGCCCCGGTCGAAAGACCTACGTCCTCGCAGCAGCACCAAGCGAAAAATTCTCTAAGTGTGGGAGAACCGGGGACCCGACCGGTGGCACTCTGCCTCTCGCTGCCGCCCTCCTGGAAGCGTCCTCGGTCACTCGGAGTACGGCAGATTTCAGAGCTCCGGAATGGTGAAAAAGAACCGGAGAGAGGGCGAATCCGGCTTCTCTCTGCCGGGCGAGGACCACCGCAGGCGGCGGGGACGTCTGACAGGAGACGGCGCCGCGGCAGGCTTTCTAAGTTGCTGGGCTTTTTGTCCTCGGCGAAAGTCGAAAAAATTTTGCGGTCCGAGCTGCCCTGCTCCTGCCGGGGAAGGCTTACCGCCGGCGGCTGCCAACCCCTGGCTTGCCCGCCGGATCGCCTTCGAAGGCTGCTGAAAAAGAACCCCGAGACGGGCACCTCTCGGAAGAACCGCAGACCAAAACCGACCGGTCCGACTTTCAGTGCACCTTCGGCGGCAGAGAGAAGCAGCAAAAATACCGGTCAGAGAAGGGGAGTTTTGGTCGACTCTGCCAGGCTTTTGCACTAAGTCAGATCCGTAATGCCAGCGGGACTGAGTCGCTTTTGCGTGCCGTGGTCCTGGAGGCCTGCTCGGACAGGGCGGTCCTTCGGGTCCCGCGGGAAGGGGCATTTCATGTTCCTCTGCGGGAGGTGATCCATTTTCTGCGGGAAATGGCGAGCCCCTTCGGCTACAAGAGTGTGTAGGTCCCGCTCAACAGTCTACGTCCTTAACCATCGGGGACTTTGTAGATTGTGCCCGTAATCGCTCTCCGCAGAACAGAGCGGGAGGTCTCCGCGGCGGAGGCCGGAGAGGGCGCGAGGTGAGCGGCATGGTATGACTGGGTTCGTGCCGCTCACTGGTACCCGGAGCGTGGCGCCCTCCGGGTAAAAGGCTAGCCGGGGCGAGCAGGTGGGTTGACGGGCGCATAAGCCACGCCGTCCCCGCCATACAAGGTGCCGGTGGCCTGGCGAACCACCGGCGTAAGGCTAGCCAGGGCGGACCGCGGGGCAGAGGGCGCTTAAGCCACGCTCTCTCTCCATCCCACCAGTACAAACGGGGAAAAAATTTCAAAGTGTGGGAGAACCGGGGACCCGACCGGTGGCACTCTGCCTCTCGCTGCCGCCCTCCTGGAAGCGTCCTCGGTCACTCGGAGTACGGCAGATTCCAGAGCTCCGGAATGGTGAAAAAGAACCGGAGAGAGGGCGACTCTGGTTTCTCACTGCCGGGCGAGGACCACCGCAGGCGGCGGGGACGTCTGACAGGAGACGGCGCCGCGGCAGGCTTTCTAAGTGGCTGGGCTTTTTGTCCTCGGCGAAAGTCGAAAAAATTTTGCGGTCCGAGCTGCCCTGCTCCTGCCGGGGAAGGCTTACCGCCGGCGGCTGCCAACCCCTGGCTTGCCCGCCGGATCGCCTTCGAAGGCTGCTGAAAAAGAACCCCGAGACGGGCACCTCTCGGAAGAACCGCAGACCAAAACCGACCGGTCCGACTTTCAGTGCACCTTCGGCGGCAGAGAGAAGCAGCAAAAATACCGGTCAGAGAAGGGGAGTTTTGGTCGACTCTGCCAGGCTTTTGCACTAAGTCAGATCCGTAATGCCAGCGGGACTGAGTCGCTTTTGCGTGCCGTGGTCCTGGAGGCCTGCTCGGACAGGGCGGTCCTTCGGGTCCCGCGGGAAGGGGCATTTCATGTTCCTCTGCGGGAGGTGATCCATTTTCTGCGGGAAATGGCGAGCCCCTTCGGCTACAAGAGTGTGTAGGTCCCGCTCAACAGTCTACGTCCTTAACCATCGGGGACTTTGTAGATTGTGCCCGTAATCGCTCTCCGCAGAACAGAGCGGGAGGTCTCCGCGGCGGAGGCCGGAGAGGGCGCGAGGTGAGCGGCATGGTATGACTGGGTTCGTGCCGCTCACTGGTACCCGGAGCGTGGCGCCCTCCGGGTAAAAGGCTAGCCGGGGCGAGCAGGTGGGTTGACGGGCGCATAAGCCACGCCGTCCCCGCCATACAAGGTGCCGGTGGCCTGGCGAACCACCGGCGTAAGGCTAGCCAAGGGCGTACCGCGGGGCAGAGGGCGCATAAGCCACGCTCTCTCTCCATCCCACCAGTACAAACGGGGAAAAAATTTCAAAGTGTGGGAGAACCGGGGACCCGACCGGTGGCACTCTGCCTCTCGCTGCCGCCCTCCTGGAAGCGTCCTCGGTCACTCGGAGTACGGCAGATTCCAGAGCTCCGGAATGGTGAAAAAGAACCGGAGAGAGGGCGACTCTGGTTTCTCACTGCCGGGCGAGGACCACCGCAGGCGGCGGGGACGTCTGACAGGAGACGGCGCCGCGGCAGGCTTTCTAAGTGGCTGGGCTTTTTGTCCTCGGCGAAAGTCGAAAAAATTTTGCGGTCCGAGCTGCCCTGCTCCTGCCGGGGAAGGCTTACCGCCGGCGGCTGCCAACCCCTGGCTTGCCCGCCGGATCGCCTTCGAAGGCTGCTGAAAAAGAACCCCGAGACGGGCACCTCTCGGAAGAACCGCAGACCAAAACCGACCGGTCCGACTTTCAGTGCACCTTCGGCGGCAGAGAGAAGCAGCAAAAATACCGGTCAGAGAAGGGGAGTTTTGGTCGACTCTGCCAGGCTTTTGCACTAAGTCAGATCCGTAATGCCAGCGGGACTGAGTCGCTTTTGCGTGCCGTGGTCCTGGAGGCCTGCTCGGACAGGGCGGTCCTTCGGGTCCCGCGGGAAGGGGCATTTCATGTTCCTCTGCGGGAGGTGATCCATTTTCTGCGGGAAATGGCGAGCCCCTTCGGCTACAAGAGTGTGTAGGTCCCGCTCAACAGTCTACGTCCTTAACCATCGGGGACTTTGTAGATTGTGCCCGTAATCGCTCTCCGCAGAACAGAGCGGGAGGTCTCCGCGGCGGAGGCCGGAGAGGGCGCGAGGTGAGCGGCATGGTATGACTGGGTTCGTGCCGCTCACTGGTACCCGGAGCGTGGCGCCCTCCGGGTAAAAGGCTAGCCGGGGCGAGCAGGTGGGTTGACGGGCGCATAAGCCACGCCGTCCCCGCCATACAAGGTGCCGGTGGCCTGGCGAACCACCGGCGTAAGGCTAGCCAGGGCGGACCGCGGGGCAGAGGGCGCATAAGCCACGCCGACCCCGCTGTACAAGGTGCCGGTGGCCTGGCGAACCACCGGCGTAAGGCTAGCCAAGGGCGTACCGCGGGGCAGAGGGCGCATAAGCCACGCTCTCTCTCCATCCCACCAGAACAAACGGGGAAAAATTTTCAAAGTGTGGGAGAACCGGGGACCCGACCGGTGGCACTCTGCCTCTCGCTGCCGCCCTCCTGGAAGCGTCCTCGGCCACTCGGTGTCCGGCAGATTTCAGAGCTCCGGAATGGTGAAAAAGAACCGGTGAGAGGGCGACTCCGGATTCTCTCTGCCGGGCGAGGACCACCGCAGGCGGCATGGGAAGTCTGACAGGAGACGGCGCTGCGGGCAGGATTTCGAAGTGCATGGGCTTTTGGCCTCGGCGAAAGTCGAAAAAATTTTGCGGTCCGAGCTGCCCTGCTCCTGCCGGGGAAGGCTCACCGCCGGCGGCTGCCGACCCCTGGCTTGCCCGCCGGATGCCCTTCGAAGGCTGCTGAAAAAGAACTGCCAGGCGGGCACCTCTCGGAAGAACCGCAGACAAAAACATAAAAATTTTGGGCGATCCGACCCTCAGTGCACCTTCGGCGGCAGAGAAAAGCATCAAAAATACCGGTCAAAGAAGCGAGGTTTTGGTCGACTCTGCCAGGTTTTTGCACAAAGTGTTGGCATCGTGCGGCGTCGCGCTTTGCTGTACCGTATCCCCAATTGAGTGGCGCCCGGCGGGGTAGGCTAGCCATGTGAGGTCGAGGGCGGGAGGACGGGACGTAAGCCAGGCCGTTCTCCACAAGTAAATTCCGGACGCGGAGACCCCTTCTCCGCCCTACGGTCCCCAATGGGGTGGCGCCCGGCGGGTGAGGCTAGCCATGGGAGGACGGGACGTAAGCCAGGCCGTTCTCCACAAGAAATTCCGGACGCGGAGACCCCTTCTCCGCCCTACGGTCCCCAATGGGGTGGCGCCCGGCGGGTGAGGCTAGCCATGTGAGGTCGAGGGCGGGAGGACGGGACGTAAGCCAGGCCGTTCTCCACAAGTAAAATTCCGGACGCGGAGACCCCTTCTCCGCTCTACGGTCCCCAATGGGGTGGCGCCCGGCGGGTGAGGCTAGCCATGTGAGGTCGAGGGCGGGAGGACGGGACGTAAGCCAGGCCGTTCTCCACAAGTAAAATTCCGGACGCGGAGACCCCTTCTCCGCCCTACGGTCCCCAATGGGGTGGCGCCCGGCGGGTGAGGCTAGCCATGTGAGGTCGAGGGCGGGAGGACGGGACGTAAGCCAGGCCGTTCTCCACAAGTAAAATTCCGGACGCGGAGACCCCTTCTCCGCCCTACGGTCCCCAATGGGGTGGCGCCCGGCGGGTGAGGCTAGCCATGTGAGGTCGAGGGCGGGAGGACGGGACGTAAGCCAGGCCGTTCTCCACAAGTAAAATTCCGGACGCGGAGACCCCTTCTCCGCCCTACGGTCCCCAATGGGGTGGCTCCCGGCGGGTGAGGCTAGCCATGTGAGGTCGAGGGCGGGAGGACGGGACGCAAGCCAGGCCGTTCTCCACAAACTCCCAGCGGTAGAGTCTCGGCTCTCCGCTCTTTTGATCGATCTGACACAGCGCGATCCGGCGGGGCAAGGCACTTTGCTCGGTCAGGGGTATTGGCCCCGGCCGGTTTATGGTAAAGCGTTCCTTAGCCTCAGTCTTGGTCGCGCATCAATCCCCCGCTCCCCGTGAGCGGCTGTCGTCCTCTGCCTAAGGTTGTGTAGCGCGGTGCCAGTGTGGTCCTCGCACGGCCCCGCTCCTGCCACAAGCGGTAGGACTCTCTGCTTCGGCTGAGGTTTGCTACGAAGCGTATGGAACGGGCGTACTCCACCGTACCGTGGGTGGGGGGCGGCGGCGTTGGCGGCGGCAGCGTCCAGCGAGGAGCTCCGGCTCCCCGCGGTAGCGCCTCGCCTAGTGTCCCTCGGGCAAGTCCAATCGCCCCCCGCCCGGTCGGAGAGCGCAGACACTTCTGTGTCCACGGTTTATTTCCGCAGCACGAAAAGGGACGGCTCCCGCTTGCTCCTCGCGGGGACGAGGCTTAGACCCACCGTGGCGCTTCCGCGGTAGGTAGGGTCGTCTGCCGTAGGAGCGGTAGCGGTCGAGTGGTCCCCAGTGTACCCTGTTAGCGCTGCCCGCCTACGCCTGAAGAGCTGCGGACCGAGAAAAAGGTTCGCTCCGCTGCTGACGGCGAAGCGCGCGGCACGCCGCGGAAGAGGAGAGGGAGCGGTCGCCCCCGGGGCGGCTCCCCTCCGAGTCCGGCAGAAGCAGAGATTGTAGCGGAGGGGGGGGGGTTTTCTAAATTCCCCGGGCGTGTTATCCCCAGCGGTAGCCTTCGAACTCTTCAACCGCAAGCACGATCGCACGTTCACAGCACCCGTCACTAGGAGCCGGGCCAGAGGCGGGCGGCAGACGAAACCGACATGAGCGCTTAAGGGTATTGCACCCCCGGCGCCCAGACCCTGGAAATTGAGTCTGCCCCCAAAGCCCACCCGCGTCCTCCTTGGCGCTCCCGGAGTACATGGTCGTAGATGGGCCATCGGTCGCTAATGCCAAACTGCGTCCCAGGGGTGCGTCCCCTCTGACCAACGGCAGACCCATCCCTCTCGCCAATCCGCGGATCCCCGCCAGGTCCCGAACAGGGCTCGTCCTTTAGCGTTTCAAATGCGCCCTCCCCGCCATACGAGGGGTTGAGGACCGTAGCCTTCCCTTACGAGAGGCACCAGGGGTGCGCCTGCTCGAGGGCCCGGCCGTGGGCGTAACGCTTGGGCCGCCCGGGGGAGTCGGTAGACCATGGGAGACCAACACTCGCACCCGATCGTTGCCCGTGCTTTGTGGAAGAGAGCTTCTTTTGCGAGGTTGTCGCTGCGGATGGCGCCCGGACAAACCCTATCCCTAATACTTCTGGGGAATTGGCGTCTAAGCCACCCTGCTCGGTATCCCTGCACCCACGAAGGGGGCCGTGGAAGGCTTGGGGTCTCGCCGGCGAAACCGACCGGATGCCCGGGGTACTGAACCCCCGGGGTCCCACCCTGGAAATTGAGCCGTCCGACCCCGCCACGTCTTCCTAGTGCTCTCCTTGGCTCCCCCGCCTGTGGGCGTCGTTAGGGGCTGCGGTCATCAGCGCCGGCTAAGCTTCAGCAACACGGCCGACCCACCCCTTCGGCGCCTGGGGGAGCCTGGTCCCAGTCCGGGCCGTTCCGTAGGGGCGGCTATCCCTTACATGAGGGACTCGGTGCGTCCGCTCGGGCTGCGGGGCTCCGGCTCCGACAGCCGGGGAGCTGGTTTTGACCGCGGGCCTCGACGGGAGCCGGCAGGGACCGGACTTAGGCGTCAAGCCGAAAATAACCCCGGCACCCTCGCGTGCTTCCAAAGCGAGGGGACCTTTGGCCGAGCGGGGGCACCGGAAGCCGAACCGACCCCAACCCCTCTTCCTACCCCAGGGCTGGGCTGACCAATCCCCTGATCGGGTCTAAAATGGAAGAAGGGGATTCGAGGGAAGGGGCTGGCGGAAGGCAGTTGCCCGACGGAGTAGGCGAAGGCCAGGCCGTTTCCGAGTCCCGAGCAGAGGAGGGCGAACTCGGCTCTTCATCGACCGACGGCGAGGCGAGGGCGGTGGCTGCCGCGGGGAAGACTCCATTGCTCGTCAGCGCGCTAGGAGCGGGGCCGACTGGCTGCTCGGGGTATGGCATCCCCGGGGGCCCACCCTGGAAATCTTCGCTCCTCAGCCGCTGCAGGTTATAAGGTCCCGCCGCGCGTAAGCGCTCAACTCTCCGACCCACGGATGTCGAGCCCATGGTGAGCCGGCCGTTTCGTACGGGGAAAAGGGGTCCTCTGGCCCCACATCGATCGAGGGGGGTTTAGATCCGCGGAGGCACGCACCGCGAGGCGAATCGCTGCTTTTCCCCAAGAGGTTAACCTTCAAACCACCGAGTAGGTTCGGGGCAGGGCCGACAGTCTGCACTGGGGTATTGCATCCCTGGTGGGGCGACCCTGGAAATCTCTGCCCCTTTCCACTCTTTCGGTTGGGCCTCTCGTCGGGGCGAGCGTAAGTCGGCAAGCAGACGTGGGAAGAGGCTTCTTACCGGTGACACTCCCTTCGTGAGAGAGGCAGGTACTCGCCCCGGACCCCGGTCCAAATCTGCGCGGGCCGGACGGCGTCGGCCCTAGCCGAAGGCCGCTCCCGCGAAGCCAGGGAGCCGAAAATAACCCCGACACCCTCCGCGACCTCGCGTGCTTCCAAAGCGAGGGGAACCTTTGGCCGAGCGGGGGCACCCGAAGCCGAACCGACCCCAACCCCTCTTCCTACCCCAGGGCTGGGCTGACCAATCCCCTGATCGGGTCTAAAATGGAAGAAGGGGATTCGAGGGAAGGGGCTGGCGGAAGGCAGTTGCCCGACGGAGTAGGCGAAGGCCAGGCCGTTTCCAAATCCCGAGCAGAGGAGGGCGAACGACGTTCTTCATCGACTGACGGCGAGGCTAGGGCGAAGGCGGTGGCTGCCGCGGGGAAGACTCCATTGCTTGCCAGCGTGCTAGGAGCGGGGCCGACAGGCTGCTCGGGGTATGGCATCCCCGGGGGCCCACCCTGGAAATCTTCGCTCCTCAGCCGCTGCAGGTTATAAGGTCCCGCCGCGCGTAAGCGCTCAACTCCCCGACCCACGGACGTCGAGCCCATGGTGAGCTGACAGTTTCGTACGGGGAAAAGGGGTCCTCTGGCCCCACATCGATCGAGGGGGTTTAGATCCGCGGAGGCACGCACCGCGAGGCGAATCGCTGCTTTTCCCCAAGAGGTTAACCTTCAAACCACCGAGTAGGTTCGGGGCAGGGCCGACTGCCTGCACTGGGGTATTGCATCCCTGGTGGGGCGACCCTGGAAATCTCTGCCCCTTTCCACTCTTTCGGTTGGGCCTCTCGTCGGGGCGAGCGTAAGTCGGCAAGCAGACGTGGGAAGAGGCTTCTTACCGGTGACACTCCCTTCGTGAGAGAGGCAGGTACTCGCCCCGCACCCCGGTCCAAATCTGCTCGGTCCGGCCGTCGTCGGCCCTAGCCGAAGGCCGCTCCCGCGAAGCCAGGCGATCCGAGCCGAGGATCCGCGCGAGCCTTCTCCAAGCCCTCTGCCGGGCGCTGGTGTTGAAAGCGTAGCGGACCCTGTTCGCCGGAGCGATAGGAGCGGAGCACCGGTCCCGAAGGGTTGAAAGCTGGGTAGCAGCGCCGTAGCTTCCCTCCCAGCCTTCCCCCGGACCTGGCGCCCGATCCCCTCCGCTCCTCTGTGCGTTGGCGGGCGGCGCTGCATGGGTACGTCGCGACGGCTCCCTATCGTCTCTCTCTCGCTTAACAGTGGTGAGAGGTGGTGGTGGCGCTGTCGAGGTGCTGAAGTCGAGCGTCCAATGCTTTCCTTCTATGCGCAGCCTACAGGAGCTGTCCGAGCTTCGGAGGTGCTGATGGAGGTGAGAGTCGAGCGCCGCTTCTTGGCCGATCTGAGTGGGGAAAGCCAGCGACTGCGAGAGGGAGGGGGGAAGGAAAGGCTTTTTCGGGTCCTTGGAAGGGACCGCGAGAGCATCTTTCTTGCCCCCCTGCCCTAAGCTCCATCCAATGTTGTCTGCGAGGTCTTCTCTGGCGGCGGAGAAGCGCTGCGGTAGCAGCAGCAACGAGCGTTCCCATGAGCTCACGGAGCCTGACTCCAAGAGTCTACCCCTCAGAGCCCCGGCTACCTGGTTGATCCTGCCAGTAGTATATGCTTG
>NW_027285001.1:95000-115000 GCF_040894005.1 Engystomops pustulosus
TGTCCCCCGGCCAGACTTGGCGGCAAGTCCCGGGGAGGAACAAGCCCATGGAAGTAGGAGCTCAGCGGGAGCAGCCAGTTGGCCTATGCGGCCACATGTCACTGTCCCCCGGCCAGACTTGGCGGCAAGTCCCGGGGAGGAACAAGCCCATGGAAGTAGGAGCTCCTACTTCCAAAGTGATGACGTCAGCGGGAGCAGCCGCTCGGCCGTATCCGGCCGCATGTCACTGTTCCCCGGCCAGACTTGGCGGCAAGTCCCGGGGAGGAATAATGCCCATGGAAGTAGGAGCTCCTACTTCCAAAGGGGCAAGTCAGCGGGAGAAGCCACTTCGCATACCCGGCCAAGTGTCACTGTCCCCCGGCCAGACTTGGCGGCAAGTCCCGGGGAGGAATAATGCCCATGGAAGTAGGAGCTCCTACTTCCAAAGGGGCAAGTCAGCGGGAGAAGCCACTTCGCCTACCCGGCCAAGTGTCACTGTCCCCCGGCCAGACTTGGCGGCAAGTCCCGGGGAGGAATAATGCCCATGGAAGTAGGAGCTCCTACTTCCAAAGGGGCAAGTCAGCGGGAGAAGCCACTTCGCCTATCCGGCCAAGAGTCACTGTACCCCGGCCACACTTGGCAGTAGGTCCCGGGGAGGAATAATGCCCATGGAAGTAAGAGCTCCTACTTCCAAAGGGGCAAGTCAGCGGGAGAAGCCAGTTGGCCTATCCGGCCAAGAGTCACTGTTCCCCGGCCACACTTGGCAGTAGGTCCCGAGGAGGAATAATGCCCATGGAAGTAAGAGCTCCTACTTCCAAAGGGGCAAGTCAGCGGGAGAAGCCAGTTGGCCTATCCGGCCTAGAGTCACTGTTCCCCGGCCACATTTGGCAGTAGGTCCCTGGGAGGAATAATGCCCATGGAAGTAGGAGCTACTACCTCCAAAGGGTGAAGACACTTGGCTCTAAGTGCCCGAGAGGTGTAATGCCCTTGGAAGTAAGAGCTCCTACTTCCAAAGGGGCAAGTCAGCGGGAGAAGCCAGTTGGCCTATCCGGCCAAGAGTCACTGTTCCCCGGCTACACTAGGCAGTAGGTCCCGGGGAGGAATAATGCCCATGGAAGTAGGAGCTACTACTTCCAAAGGGGCAAGTCAGCGGGAGAAGCCAGTTGGCCTATCCGGCCAAGAGTCACTGTTCCCCGGCCACACTAGGCAGTAGGTCCCGGGGAGGAATAATGCCCATGGAAGTAGGAGCTACTACTTCCAAAGGGGCAAGTCAGCGGGAGAAGCCAGTTGGCCTATCCGGCCTAGAGTCACTGTTCCCCGGCCACATTTGGCAGTAGGTCCCTGGGAGGAATAATGCCCATGGAAGTAGGAGCTACTACCTCCAAAGGGTGAAGACACTTGGCTCTAAGTGCCCGAGAGGTGTAATGCCCTTGGAAGTAAGAGCTCCTACTTCCAAAGGGGCAAGTCAGCGGGAGAAGCCAGTTGGCCTATCCGGCCAAGAGTCACTGTTCCCCGGCTACACTAGGCAGTAGGTCCCGGGGAGGAATAATGCCCATGGAAGTAGGAGCTACTACTTCCAAAGGGGCAAGTCAGCGGGAGAAGCCAGTTGGCCTATCCGGCCAAGAGTCACTGTTCCCCGGCCACACTTGGCAGTAGGTCCCGGGGAGGAATAATGCCCATGGAAGTAGGAGCTACTACTTCCAAAGGGGCAAGTCAGCGGGAGAAGCCAGTTGGCCTATCCGGCCTAGAGTCACTGTTCCCCGGCCACATTTGGCAGTAGGTCCCGGGGAGGAATAATGCCCATGGAAGTAGGAGCTACTACCTTCAAAGGGTGAAGACACTTGGCTCTAAGACCCCGAGAGGTATAATGCCCATGGAAGTAAGAGCTCCTACTTCCAAAGGGGCAAGTCAGCGGGAGCAGCCAGTTGGCCTATCCGGCCAAGGGTCACTGTTCCCCGGCCACACTTGGCAGTAGGTCCCGGGGAGGAATAATGCCCATGGAAGTAGGAGCCTCTACTTCCAAAGGGGCAAGTCAGCGGGAGCAGCCAGTTGGCCTATCCGGCCAAGGGTCACTGTTCCCCGGCCACACTTGGCAGTAGGTCCCGGGGAGGAATAATGCCCATGGAAGTAAGAGCTCCTACTTCCAAAGGGGCAAGTCAGCGGGAGAAGCCAGTTGGCCTATCCGGCCAAGAGTCACTGTTCCCCGGCCACACTTGGCAGTAGGTCCCGAGGAGGAATAATGCCCATGGAAGTAAGAGCTCCTACTTCCAAAGGGGCAAGTCAGCGGGAGAAGCCAGTTGGCCTATCCGGCCAAGAGTCACTGTTCCCCGGCCACACTTGGCAGTAGGTCCCGGGGAGGAATAATGCCCATGGAAGTAGGAGCTACTACCTCCAAAGGGTGAAGACACTTGGCTCTAAGTGCCCGAGAGGTATAATGCCCATGGAAGTAAGAGCTCCTACTTCCAAAGGGGCAAGTCAGCGGGAGCAGCCAGTTGGCCTATCCGGCCAAGGGTCACTGTTCCCCGGCCACACTTGGCAGTAGGTCCCGGGGAGGAATAATGCCCATGGAAGTAGGAGCCTCTACTTCCAAAGGGGCAAGTCAGCGGGAGCAGCCAGTTGGCCTATCCGGCCAAGGGTCACTGTTCCCCGGTCACACTTGGCAGTAGGTCCCGGGGAGGAATAATGCCCATGGAAGTAAGAGCTCCTACTTCCAAAGGGGCAAGTCAGCGGGAGAAGCCAGTTGGCCTATCCGGCCAAGAGTCACTGTTCCCCGGCCACACTTGGCAGTAGGTCCCGAGGAGGAATAATGCCCATGGAAGTAAGAGCTCCTACTTCCAAAGGGGCAAGTCAGCGGGAGAAGCCAGTTGGCCTATCCGGCCAAGAGTCACTGTTCCCCGGCCACACTTGGCAGTAGGTCCCGGGGAGGAATAATGCCCATGGAAGTAGGAGCTACTACCTCCAAAGGGTGAAGACACTTGGCTCTAAGTGCCCGAGAGGTATAATGCCCATGGAAGTAAGAGCTCCTACTTCCAAAGGGGCAAGTCAGCGGGAGCAGCCAGTTGGCCTATCCGGCCAAGGGTCACTGTTCCCCGGCCACACTTGGCAGTAGGTCCCAGGGAGGAATAATGCCCATGGAAGTAGGAGCCTCTACTTCCAAAGGGGCAAGTCAGCGGGAGCAGCCAGTTGGCCTATCCGGCCAAGGGTCACTGTTCCCCGGCCACACTTGGCAGTAGGTCCCGGGGAGGAATAATGCCCATGGAAGTAGGAGCCTCTACTTCCAAAGGGGCAAGTCAGCGGGAGAAGCCACTTGGCCTACCCGGCCAAGGGTCACTGTTCCCCGGCCACACTTGGCAGTAGGTCCCGGGGAGGAATAATGCCCATGGAAGTAGGAGCCTCTACTTCCAAAGGGGCAAGTCAGCGGGAGAAGCCACTTGGCCTACCCGGCCAAGGGTCACTGTTCCCCGGCCACACTTGGCAGTAGGTCCCGGGGAGGAATAATGCCCATGGAAGTAGGAGCTACTACTTCCAAAGGGGCAAGTCAGCGGGAGAAGCCACTTGGCCTACCCGGCCAAGGGTCACTGTTCCCCGGCCACACTTGGCAGTAGGTCCCGGGGAGGAATAATGCCCATGGAAGTAGGAGCTACTACCTTCAAAGGGTGAAGACACTTGGCTCTAAGTCCCCGAGAGGTATAATGCCCATGGAAGTAAGAGCTACTACTTCCAAAGGGGCAAGTCAGCGGGAGAAGCCACTTGGCCTATCCGGCCAAGGGTCACTGTTCCCCGGCCACACTTGGCAGTAGGTCCCGGGGAGGAATAATGCCCATGGAAGTAGGAGGTACTACTTCCAAAGGGGCAAGTCAGCGGGAGAAGCCACTTGGCCTATCCGGCCAAGGGTCACTGTTCCCCGGCCACACTTGGCAGTAGGTCCCGGGGAGGAATAATGCCCATGGAAGTAGGAGCTACTACTTCCAAAGGGGCAAGTCAGCGGGAGAAGCCACTTGGCCTGACCGGCCACATGTCACTGTCCCCCGGCCAGACTTGGCGGCAAGTCCCGGGGAGGAATAATGCCCATGGAAGTAGGAGCTCCTACTTCCAAAGGGTGAGGTCAGCGGGAGAAGCCACTTGGCCTATCCGGCCAAGAGTCACTGTCCCCCGGCCAGACTTGGCTGCAAGTCCCGGGGAGGAATAATGCCCATGGAAGTAGGAGCTACTACTTCCAAAGGGTGAGGTCAGCGGGAGAAGCCACTTGGCCTATCCGGCCAAGAGTCACTGTCCCCCGGCCAGACTTGGCTGCAAGTCCCGGGGAGGAATAATGCCCATGGAAGTAGGAGCTACTACTTCCAAAGGGGCAAGTCAGCGGGAGAAGCCACTTGGCCTATCCGGCCACATGTCACTGTCCCCCGGCCTGACTTGGCGGCAAGTCCCGGGGAGGAATGATGCCCACGGAAGTAGGAGCTACTACTTCCAAAGGGTGAAGACACCTGGCTGTAGGTCAGCGAGAGGAATAATGCCCATGGAAGTGAGAGCTACTACTTCCAAAGGGGCACTTAAGCGGGAGCAGCCAGTTGGCCTATCCGGCCAAGAGTCACTGTTCCCCGGCCACACTTGGCAGTAGGTCCCGGGGAGGAATAATGCCCATGGAAGTCGTAGCTCCTACTTCCAAAGGGGCAAGTCAGCGGGAGAAGCCACTTGGCCTATCCGGCCAAGAGTCACTGTTCCCCGGCCACACTTGGCAGTAGGTCCCGGAGAGGAATAATGCCCATGGAAGTAGGAGCTACTACTTCCAAAGGGGCAAGTCAGCGGGAGAAGCCACTTGGCCTATCCGGCCAAGAGTCACTGTCCCCCGGCCAGACTTGGCGGCAAGTCCCGGGGAGGAATAATGCCCATGGAAGTAAGAGCCTAGCGGGAGCAGCCGCACAGGCTTCCCGGGAATGTGTCACTGTCCCCCCAGGCCAGACTTGGCGGCAAGTCCCGGGGAGGAATAGTGCTCATGGAAGTAGGAGCTCAGCGGGAGAAGCCGCTAAGGCTTACCCGGGAATGTGTCACTGTTCTCGGCCACGCTTGGTCGTAGGTCCCGGTGAGGAACATGCCCATGGAAGTCGGAGCTCCAAACTCCAAATTGACCTCAGCTGGAGCACTTGCTGAGGCTGCCCGGGCATGGGTGACTGTTCCCCGGGCTCACTTGGTCGTAGGTCCCGGTGTGGAACGTGCCCATGGAAGTTGAAGGGAAGAGAACCGCGAAAGGGAGTTTTTGCGCTAAGCCGCGGCCGAGGAGGGCGCACCGATCCCGGCTTGATTCCTGCCATTCCCGGTCCCCAAACCGGACTCGGCATGGTGGTTGGATCCGTGACCCTGGAACCCTGGGCGGGGAGCCTAGGGGCGAGAGGGGCCCCATGGAGCTCGGGCAGACTAGAAGTACCCTCGTCTGCCCGCTGGAGGGCGCCCTTCCCGGAGCGGAGGGGACCCCCTTGGCCACCAAGTGCAAGCCGAGTTTGGAGCTCGAAACCCGGCCAGGCTTGGTCGGAGGTCCCGGTGAGGAACATGGCCATGGAAGTCGGAGCTCAGCGGGAGCAGCCACTCAGGCTACCCGGGAATGTGTCACTGTCCCCCGGCCAAGACTTGGCGGCAAGTCCCGGGGAGGAATAGTGCCCATGGAAGTAAGAGTTCAGCGGGAGCAGCCGCTCAGGCTTACCCGGGAATGTGTCACTGTCCCCCGGCCAAGACTTGGCGGCAAGTCCCGGGGAGGAAGAGTGCCCATGGAAGTAGCTCAGCGGGAGCAGCCACTCAGGCTACCCGGGAATGTGTCACTGTCCCCCGGCCAGACTTGGCGGCAAGTCCCGGGGAGGAATAGTGCCCATGGAAGTAGCTCAGCGGGAGCAGCTGCTGAGGCTACCCGTGAATGTGTCACTGTCCCTCGGCCACACTTGGTCGTTGGGTTTCTGATGAGGAACATGCCCATGGAAGTAAGAGTTCAGCGGGAGCAGCCGCTCAAGCTTACCCGGGAATGTGTCACTGTTCTCGGCCACGCTTGGTCGTAGGTCCCGGTGAGGAACATGCCCATGGAAGTCGGAGCTCCAAACTCCAAATTGCCCTCAGCGGGAGCACTTGCTGAGGCTGCCCGGGCATGGGTGACTGTTCCCCGGGCTCACTTGGTCGTAGGTCCCGGTGTGGAACGTGCCCATGGAAGTTGAAGGGAAGAGAACCGCGAAAGGGAGTTTTTGCGCTAAGCCGCGGCCGAGGAGGGCGCACCGATCCCGGCTTGATTCCTGCCATTCCCGGTCCCCAAACCGGACTCGGCATGGTGGTTGGATCCGTGACCCTGGAACCCTGGGCGGGGAGCCTAGGGGCGAGAGGGGCCCCATGGAGCTCGGGCAGACTAGAAGTACCCTCGTCTGCCCGCTGGAGGGCGCCCTTCCCGGAGCGGAGGGGACCCCCTTGGCCACCAAGTGCAAGCCGAGTTTGGAGCTCGAAACCCGGCCAGGCTTGGTCGGAGGTCCCGGTGAGGAACATGGCCATGGAAGTCGGAGCTCAGCGGGAGCAGCCACTCAGGCTACCCGGGAATGTGTCACTGTCCCCCGGCCAAGACTTGGCGGCAAGTCCCGGGGAGGAATAGTGCCCATGGAAGTAAGAGTTCAGCGGGAGCAGCCGCTCAGGCTTACCCGGGAATGTGTCACTGTCCCCCGGCCAAGACTTGGCGGCAAGTCCCGGGGAGGAAGAGTGCCCATGGAAGTAGCTCAGCGGGAGCAGCCACTCAGGCTACCCGGGAATGTGTCACTGTCCCCCGGCCAGACTTGGCGGCAAGTCCCGGGGAGGAATAGTGCCCATGGAAGTAGCTCAGCGGGAGCAGCTGCTGAGGCTACCCGTGAATGTGTCACTGTCCCTCGGCCACACTTGGTCGTTGGGTTTCTGATGAGGAACATGCCCATGGAAGTAAGAGTTCAGCGGGAGCAGCCGCTCAAGCTTACCCGGGAATGTGTCACTGTTCTCGGCCACGCTTGGTCGTAGGTCCCGGTGAGGAACATGCCCATGGAAGTCGGAGCTCCAAACTCCAAATTGCCCTCAGCGGGAGCACTTGCTGAGGCTGCCCGGGCATGGGTGACTGTTCCCCGGGCTCACTTGGTCGTAGGTCCCGGTGTGGAACGTGCCCATGGAAGTTGAAGGGAAGAGAACCGCGAAAGGGAGTTTTTGCGCTAAGCCGCGGCCGAGGAGGGCGCACCGATCCCGGCTTGATTCCTGCCATTCCCGGTCCCCAAACCGGACTCGGCATGGTGGTTGGATCCGTGACCCTGGAACCCTGGGCGGGGAGCCTAGGGGCGAGAGGGGCCCCATGGAGCTCGGGCAGACTAGAAGTACCCTCGTCTGCCCGCTGGAGGGCGCCCTTCCCGGAGCGGAGGGGACCCCCTTGGCCACCAAGTGCAAGCCGAGTTTGGAGCTCGAAACCCGGCCAGGCTTGGTCGGAGGTCCCGGTGAGGAACATGGCCATGGAAGTCGGAGCTCAGCGGGAGCAGCCACTCAGGCTACCCGGGTGTGTGTCACTGTCCCCCGGCCAAGACTTGGCGGCAAGTCCCGGGGAGGAATAGTGCTCATGGAAGTACCTCAGCGGGAGCAGCCACTCAGGCTACCCGGGAATGTGTCACTGTCCCCCGGCCAAGACTTGGCGGCAAGTCCCGGGGAGGAATAGTGCCCATGGAAGTAGCTCAGCGGGAGCAGCCACTCAGGCTACCCGGGAATGTGTCACTGTCCCCCGGCCAGACTTGGCGGCAGGTCCCGGGGAGGAATAGTGCTCATGGAAGTAGCTCAGCGGGAGCAGCCACTCAGGCTACCCGAGAATGTGTCACTGTCCCTCGGCCACCCTTGGTCGTTGGGTTCCTGATGAGGAACATGCCCATGGAACTAAAGAGTTCAGCGGGAGCATCCGCTCAGGCTACCCGGGAATGTGTCACTGTCCCCCGGCCAGACTTGGCGGCAGGTCCCGGGGAGGAATAGTGCCCATGGAAGTCGGAGCTCCAACCTCCAAGTTGACCTCAGCGGGAGCACTCGCTGAGGCTGCCCGGGCATGGGTGACTGTTCCCCGGCCACACTTGGTCGGAGGTCCCGGTGAGGAACATGCCCATGGAAGTTGGTGGGAAGAGAACCGCGAAAGGGAGTTTTGCGGCTGAGCCGCGGCCGAGGAGGTCTCACTAATTCCGGCATGATTCCTGCCAGGCCCGGTACCCTATATGGGACTCGGCTGGGTGGCTGTAGCCGGGACACTGGAACCCTGGGCGGGGAGCCTAGGGGCGAGAGGGGCCCCATGGAGCTCGGGCAGACTAGAAGTACCCTCGTCTGCCCGCTGGAGGGCGCCCTTTCCGGAGCGGAGGGGACCCCCTTGGCCACCAAGTGCAAGCCGAGTTTGGAGCTCGAAACCCGGCCAGGCTTGGTCGGAGGTCCCGGTGAGGAACATGGCCATGGAAGTCGGAGCTCAGCGGGAGCAGCCACTCAGGCTACCCGGGAATGTGTCACTGTCCCCCGGCCAAGACTTGGCGGCAAGTCCCGGGGAGGAATAGTGCTCATGGAAGTACCTCAGCGGGAGCAGCCACTCAGGCTACCCGGGAATGTGTCACTGTCCCCCGGCCAAGACTTGGCGGCAAGTCCCGGGGAGGAATAGTGCCCATGGAAGTAGCTCAGCGGGAGCAGCCACTCAGGCTACCCGGGAATGTGTCACTGTCCCCCGGCCAGACTTGGCGGCAGGTCCCGGGGAGGAATAGTGCTCATGGAAGTAGCTCAGCGGGAGCAGCCACTCAGGCTACCCGAGAATGTGTCACTGTCCCTCGGCCACCCTTGGTCGTTGGGTTCCTGATGAGGAACATGCCCATGGAACTAAAGAGTTCAGCGGGAGCATCCGCTCAGGCTACCCGGGAATGTGTCACTGTCCCCCGGCCAGACTTGGCGGCAGGTCCCGGGGAGGAATAGTGCCCATGGAAGTCGGAGCTCCAACCTCCAAGTTGACCTCAGCGGGAGCACTCGCTGAGGCTGCCCGGGCATGGGTGACTGTTCCCCGGCCACACTTGGTCGGAGGTCCCGGTGAGGAACATGCCCATGGAAGTTGGTGGGAAGAGAACCGCGAAAGGGAGTTTTGCGGCTGAGCCGCGGCCGAGGAGGTCTCACTAATTCCGGCATGATTCCTGCCAGGCCCGGTACCCTATATGGGACTCGGCTGGGTGGCTGTAGCCGGGACCCTGGAACCCTGGGCGGGGAGCCTAGGGGCGAGAGGGGCCCCATGGAGCTCGGGCAGACTAGAAGTACCCTCGTCTGCCCGCTGGAGGGCGCCCTTCCCGGAGCGGAGGGGACCCCCTTGGCCACCAAGTGCAAGCCGAGTTTGGAGCTCGAAACCCGGCCACACTTGGTAGTTGGTCCCGGTCAGGAACATGCCCATGGAAGTAAGAGCTCAGCGGGAGCAGCCACTCAGGCTACCCGGCAATGTGTCACTGTCCCCCGGCCAAGACTTGGCGGCAAGTCCCGGGGAGGAATAATGCCCATGGAAGTGGCTCAGCGGGAGCAGCCACTCAGGCTACCCGGGAATGTGTCTCTGTCCCCCGGCCAAGACTTGGCGGCAAGTCCCGGGGAGGAATAATGCCCATGGAAGTGGCTCAGCGGGAGCAGCCACTCAGGCTACCCGGGAATGTGTCTCTGTCCCCCGGCCAAGACTTGGCGGCAAGTCCCGGGGAGGAATAGTGCCCATGGAAGTAGCTCAGCGGGAGCAGCCACTCAGGCTACCCGGGAATGTGTCACTGTCCCCCGGCCAGACTTGGCGGCAGGTCCCGGGGAGGAATAGTGCTCATGGAAGTAGCTCAGCGGGAGCAGCCACTCAGGCTACCCGAGAATGTGTCACTGTCCCTCGGCCACCCTTGGTCGTTGGGTTCCTGATGAGGAACATGCCCATGGAACTAAAGAGTTCAGCGGGAGCATCCGCTCAGGCTACCCGGGAATGTGTCACTGTCCCCCGGCCAGACTTGGCGGCAGGTCCCGGGGAGGAATAGTGCCCATGGAAGTCGGAGCTCCAACCTCCAAGTTGACCTCAGCGGGAGCACTCGCTGAGGCTGCCCGGGCATGGGTGACTGTTCCCCGGCCACACTTGGTCGGAGGTCCCGGTGAGGAACATGCCCATGGAAGTTGGTGGGAAGAGAACCGCGAAAGGGAGTTTTGCGGCTGAGCCGCGGCCGAGGAGGTCTCACTAATTCCGGCATGATTCCTGCCAGGCCCGGTACCCTATATGGGACTCGGCTGGGTGGCTGTAGCCGGGACCCTGGAACCCTGGGCGGGGAGCCTAGGGGCGAGAGGGGCCCCATGGAGCTCGGGCAGACTAGAAGTACCCTCGTCTGCCCGCTGGAGGGCGCCCTTCCCGGAGCGGAGGGGACCCCCTTGGCCACCAAGTGCAAGCCGAGTTTGGAGCTCGAAACCCGGCCACACTTGGTAGTTGGTCCCGGTCAGGAACATGCCCATGGAAGTAAGAGCTCAGCGGGAGCAGCCACTCAGGCTACCCGGCAATGTGTCACTGTCCCCCGGCCAAGACTTGGCGGCAAGTCCCGGGGAGGAATAATGCCCATGGAAGTGGCTCAGCGGGAGCAGCCACTCAGGCTACCCGGGAATGTGTCTCTGTCCCCCGGCCAAGACTTGGCGGCAAGTCCCGGGGAGGAATAGTGCCCATGGAAGTAGCTCAGCGGGAGCAGCCACTCAGGCTACCCGGGAATGTGTCACTGTCCCCCGGCCAGACTTGGCGGCAGGTCCCGGGGAGGAATAGTGCTCATGGAAGTAGCTCAGCGGGAGCAGCCACTCAGGCTACCCGAGAATGTGTCACTGTCCCTCGGCCACCCTTGGTCGTTGGGTTCCTGATGAGGAACATGCCCATGGAACTAAAGAGTTCAGCGGGAGCATCCGCTCAGGCTACCCGGGAATGTGTCACTGTCCCCCGGCCAGACTTGGCGGCAGGTCCCGGGGAGGAATAGTGCCCATGGAAGTCGGAGCTCCAACCTCCAAGTTGACCTCAGCGGGAGCACTCGCTGAGGCTGCCCGGGCATGGGTGACTGTTCCCCGGCCACACTTGGTCGGAGGTCCCGGTGAGGAACATGCCCATGGAAGTTGGTGGGAAGAGAACCGCGAAAGGGAGTTTTGCGGCTGAGCCGCGGCCGAGGAGGTCTCACTAATTCCGGCATGATTCCTGCCAGGCCCGGTACCCTATATGGGACTCGGCTGGGTGGCTGTAGCCGGGACCCTGGAACCCTGGGCGGGGAGCCTAGGGGCGAGAGGGGCCCCATGGAGCTCGGGCAGACTAGAAGTACCCTCGTCTGCCCGCTGGAGGGCGCCCTTCCCGGAGCGGAGGGGACCCCCTTGGCCACCAAGTGCAAGCCGAGTTTGGAGCTCGAAACCCGGCCACACTTGGTAGTTGGTCCCGGTCAGGAACATGCCCATGGAAGTAAGAGCTCAGCGGGAGCAGCCACTCAGGCTACCCGGCAATGTGTCACTGTCCCCCGGCCAAGACTTGGCGGCAAGTCCCGGGGAGGAATAATGCCCATGGAAGTGGCTCAGCGGGAGCAGCCACTCAGGCTACCCGGGAATGTGTCTCCGTCCCCCGGCCAAGACTTGGCGGCAAGTCCCGGGGAGGAATAGTGCCCATGGAAGTGGCTCAGCGGGAGCAGCCACTCAGGCTACCCGGGAATGTGTCACTGTCCCTCGGCCACACTTTGCCGTAGGTCCCGGTGAGGAACATGCCCATGGAAGTCGGAGCTCCAACCGGGTGAAGCCGCCGAGAGCTAGCCGGGAATAGGGCGCCAAACCCGGCTACCGCCCTCCAGGCTTGCCCCGGTCGAAAGACCTACGTCCTCGCAGCAGCACCAAGCGAAAAATTCTCTAAGTGTGGGAGAACCGGGGACCCGACCGGTGGCACTCTGCCTCTCGCTGCCGCCCTCCTGGAAGCGTCCTCGGTCACTCGGAGTACGGCAGATTTCAGAGCTCCGGAATGGTGAAAAAGAACCGGAGAGAGGGCGAATCCGGCTTCTCTCTGCCGGGCGAGGACCACCGCAGGCGGCGGGGACGTCTGACAGGAGACGGCGCCGCGGCAGGCTTTCTAAGTGGCTGGGCTTTTTGTCCTCGGCGAAAGTCGAAAAAATTTTGCGGTCCGAGCTGCCCTGCTCCTGCCGGGGAAGGCTTACCGCCGGCGGCTGCCAACCCCTGGCTTGCCCGCCGGATCGCCTTCGAAGGCTGCTGAAAAAGAACCCCGAGACGGGCACCTCTCGGAAGAACCGCAGACCAAAACCGACCGGTCCGACTTTCAGTGCACCTTCGGCGGCAGAGAGAAGCAGCAAAAATACCGGTCAGAGAAGGGGAGTTTTGGTCGACTCTGCCAGGCTTTTGCACTAAGTCAGATCCGTAATGCCAGCGGGACTGAGTCGCTTTTGCGTGCCGTGGTCCTGGAGGCCTGCTCGGACAGGGCGGTCCTTCGGGTCCCGCGGGAAGGGGCATTTCATGTTCCTCTGCGGGAGGTGATCCATTTTCTGCGGGAAATGGCGAGCCCCTTCGGCTACAAGAGTGTGTAGGTCCCGCTCAACAGTCTACGTCCTTAACCATCGGGGACTTTGTAGATTGTGCCCGTAATCGCTCTCCGCAGAACAGAGCGGGAGGTCTCCGCGGCGGAGGCCGGAGAGGGCGCGAGGTGAGCGGCATGGTATGACTGGGTTCGTGCCGCTCACTGGTACCCGGAGCGTGGCGCCCTCCGGGTAAAAGGCTAGCCGGGGCGAGCAGGTGGGTTGACGGGCGCATAAGCCACGCCGTCCCCGCCATACAAGGTGCCGGTGGCCTGGCGAACCACCGGCGTAAGGCTAGCCAGGGCGGACCGCGGGGCAGAGGGCGCTTAAGCCACGCTCTCTCTCCATCCCACCAGTACAAACGGGGAAAAAATTTCAAAGTGTGGGAGAACCGGGGACCCGACCGGTGGCACTCTGCCTCTCGCTGCCGCCCTCCTGGAAGCGTCCTCGGTCACTCGGAGTACGGCAGATTCCAGAGCTCCGGAATGGTGAAAAAGAACCGGAGAGAGGGCGACTCTGGTTTCTCACTGCCGGGCGAGGACCACCGCAGGCGGCGGGGACGTCTGACAGGAGACGGCGCCGCGGCAGGCTTTCTAAGTGGCTGGGCTTTTTGTCCTCGGCGAAAGTCGAAAAAATTTTGCGGTCCGAGCTGCCCTGCTCCTGCCGGGGAAGGCTTACCGCCGGCGGCTGCCAACCCCTGGCTTGCCCGCCGGATCGCCTTCGAAGGCTGCTGAAAAAGAACCCCGAGACGGGCACCTCTCGGAAGAACCGCAGACCAAAACCGACCGGTCCGACTTTCAGTGCACCTTCGGCGGCAGAGAGAAGCAGCAAAAATACCGGTCAGAGAAGGGGAGTTTTGGTCGACTCTGCCAGGCTTTTGCACTAAGTCAGATCCGTAATGCCAGCGGGACTGAGTCGCTTTTGCGTGCCGTGGTCCTGGAGGCCTGCTCGGACAGGGCGGTCCTTCGGGTCCCGCGGGAAGGGGCATTTCATGTTCCTCTGCGGGAGGTGATCCATTTTCTGCGGGAAATGGCGAGCCCCTTCGGCTACAAGAGTGTGTAGGTCCCGCTCAACAGTCTACGTCCTTAACCATCGGGGACTTTGTAGATTGTGCCCGTAATCGCTCTCCGCAGAACAGAGCGGGAGGTCTCCGCGGCGGAGGCCGGAGAGGGCGCGAGGTGAGCGGCATGGTATGACTGGGTTCGTGCCGCTCACTGGTACCCGGAGCGTGGCGCCCTCCGGGTAAAAGGCTAGCCGGGGCGAGCAGGTGGGTTGACGGGCGCATAAGCCACGCCGTCCCCGCCATACAAGGTGCCGGTGGCCTGGCGAACCACCGGCGTAAGGCTAGCCAGGGCGGACCGCGGGGCAGAGGGCGCTTAAGCCACGCTCTCTCTCCATCCCACCAGTACAAACGGGGAAAAAATTTCAAAGTGTGGGAGAACCGGGGACCCGACCGGTGGCACTCTGCCTCTCGCTGCCGCCCTCCTGGAAGCGTCCTCGGTCACTCGGAGTACGGCAGATTCCAGAGCTCCGGAATGGTGAAAAAGAACCGGAGAGAGGGCGACTCTGGTTTCTCACTGCCGGGCGAGGACCACCGCAGGCGGCGGGGACGTCTGACAGGAGACGGCGCCGCGGCAAGCTTTCTAAGTGGCTGGGCTTTTTGTCCTCGGCGAAAGTCGAAAAAATTTTGCGGTCCGAGCTGCCCTGCTCCTGCCGGGGAAGGCTTACCGCCGGCGGCTGCCAACCCCTGGCTTGCCCGCCGGATCGCCTTCGAAGGCTGCTGAAAAAGAACCCCGAGACGGGCACCTCTCGGAAGAACCGCAGACCAAAACCGACCGGTCCGACTTTCAGTGCACCTTCGGCGGCAGAGAGAAGCAGCAAAAATACCGGTCAGAGAAGGGGAGTTTTGGTCGACTCTGCCAGGCTTTTGCACTAAGTCAGATCCGTAATGCCAGCGGGACTGAGTCGCTTTTGCGTGCCGTGGTCCTGGAGGCCTGCTCGGACAGGGCGGTCCTTCGGGTCCCGCGGGAAGGGGCATTTCATGTTCCTCTGCGGGAGGTGATCCATTTTCTGCGGGAAATGGCGAGCCCCTTCGGCTACAAGAGTGTGTAGGTCCCGCTCAACAGTCTACGTCCTTAACCATCGGGGACTTTGTAGATTGTGCCCGTAATCGCTCTCCGCAGAACAGAGCGGGAGGTCTCCGCGGCGGAGGCCGGAGAGGGCGCGAGGTGAGCGGCATGGTATGACTGGGTTCGTGCCGCTCACTGGTACCCGGAGCGTGGCGCCCTCCGGGTAAAAGGCTAGCCGGGGCGAGCAGGTGGGTTGACGGGCGCATAAGCCACGCCGTCCCCGCCATACAAGGTGCCGGTGGCCTGGCGAACCACCGGCGTAAGGCTAGCCAAGGGCGTACCGCGGGGCAGAGGGCGCATAAGCCACGCTCTCTCTCCATCCCACCAGTACAAACGGGGAAAAAATTTCAAAGTGTGGGAGAACCGGGGACCCGACCGGTGGCACTCTGCCTCTCGCTGCCGCCCTCCTGGAAGCGTCCTCGGTCACTCGGAGTACGGCAGATTCCAGAGCTCCGGAATGGTGAAAAAGAACCGGAGAGAGGGCGACTCTGGTTTCTCACTGCCGGGCGAGGACCACCGCAGGCGGCGGGGACGTCTGACAGGAGACGGCGCCGCGGCAGGCTTTCTAAGTGGCTGGGCTTTTTGTCCTCGGCGAAAGTCGAAAAAATTTTGCGGTCCGAGCTGCCCTGCTCCTGCCGGGGAAGGCTTACCGCCGGCGGCTGCCAACCCCTGGCTTGCCCGCCGGATCGCCTTCGAAGGCTGCTGAAAAAGAACCCCGAGACGGGCACCTCTCGGAAGAACCGCAGACCAAAACCGACCGGTCCGACTTTCAGTGCACCTTCGGCGGCAGAGAGAAGCAGCAAAAATACCGGTCAGAGAAGGGGAGTTTTGGTCGACTCTGCCAGGCTTTTGCACTAAGTCAGATCCGTAATGCCAGCGGGACTGAGTCGCTTTTGCGTGCCGTGGTCCTGGAGGCCTGCTCGGACAGGGCGGTCCTTCGGGTCCCGCGGGAAGGGGCATTTCATGTTCCTCTGCGGGAGGTGATCCATTTTCTGCGGGAAATGGCGAGCCCCTTCGGCTACAAGAGTGTGTAGGTCCCGCTCAACAGTCTACGTCCTTAACCATCGGGGACTTTGTAGATTGTGCCCGTAATCGCTCTCCGCAGAACAGAGCGGGAGGTCTCCGCGGCGGAGGCCGGAGAGGGCGCGAGGTGAGCGGCATGGTATGACTGGGTTCGTGCCGCTCACTGGTACCCGGAGCGTGGCGCCCTCCGGGTAAAAGGCTAGCCGGGGCGAGCAGGTGGGTTGACGGGCGCATAAGCCACGCCGTCCCCGCCATACAAGGTGCCGGTGGCCTGGCGAACCACCGGCGTAAGGCTAGCCAGGGCGGACCGCGGGGCAGAGGGCGCATAAGCCACGCCGACCCCGCTGTACAAGGTGCCGGTGGCCTGGCGAACCACCGGCGTAAGGCTAGCCAAGGGCGTACCGCGGGGCAGAGGGCGCATAAGCCACGCTCTCTCTCCATCCCACCAGAACAAACGGGGAAAAATTTTCAAAGTGTGGGAGAACCGGGGACCCGACCGGTGGCACTCTGCCTCTCGCTGCCGCCCTCCTGGAAGCGTCCTCGGCCACTCGGTGTCCGGCAGATTTCAGAGCTCCGGAATGGTGAAAAAGAACCGGTGAGAGGGCGACTCCGGATTCTCTCTGCCGGGCGAGGACCACCGCAGGCGGCATGGGAAGTCTGACAGGAGACGGCGCTGCGGGCAGGATTTCGAAGTGCATGGGCTTTTGGCCTCGGCGAAAGTCGAAAAAATTTTGCGGTCCGAGCTGCCCTGCTCCTGCCGGGGAAGGCTCACCGCCGGCGGCTGCCGACCCCTGGCTTGCCCGCCGGATGCCCTTCGAAGGCTGCTGAAAAAGAACTGCCAGGCGGGCACCTCTCGGAAGAACCGCAGACAAAAACATAAAAATTTTGGGCGATCCGACCCTCAGTGCACCTTCGGCGGCAGAGAAAAGCATCAAAAATACCGGTCAAAGAAGCGAGGTTTTGGTCGACTCTGCCAGGTTTTTGCACAAAGTGTTGGCATCGTGCGGCGTCGCGCTTTGCTGTACCGTATCCCCAATTGAGTGGCGCCCGGCGGGGTAGGCTAGCCATGTGAGGTCGAGGGCGGGAGGACGGGACGTAAGCCAGGCCGTTCTCCACAAGTAAATTCCGGACGCGGAGACCCCTTCTCCGCCCTACGGTCCCCAATGGGGTGGCGCCCGGCGGGTGAGGCTAGCCATGGGAGGACGGGACGTAAGCCAGGCCGTTCTCCACAAGAAATTCCGGACGCGGAGACCCCTTCTCCGCCCTACGGTCCCCAATGGGGTGGCGCCCGGCGGGTGAGGCTAGCCATGTGAGGTCGAGGGCGGGAGGACGGGACGTAAGCCAGGCCGTTCTCCACAAGTAAAATTCCGGACGCGGAGACCCCTTCTCCGCTCTACGGTCCCCAATGGGGTGGCGCCCGGCGGGTGAGGCTAGCCATGTGAGGTCGAGGGCGGGAGGACGGGACGTAAGCCAGGCCGTTCTCCACAAGTAAAATTCCGGACGCGGAGACCCCTTCTCCGCCCTACGGTCCCCAATGGGGTGGCGCCCGGCGGGTGAGGCTAGCCATGTGAGGTCGAGGGCGGGAGGACGGGACGTAAGCCAGGCCGTTCTCCACAAGTAAAATTCCGGACGCGGAGACCCCTTCTCCGCCCTACGGTCCCCAATGGGGTGGCGCCCGGCGGGTGAGGCTAGCCATGTGAGGTCGAGGGCGGGAGGACGGGACGTAAGCCAGGCCGTTCTCCACAAGTAAAATTCCGGACGCGGAGACCCCTTCTCCGCCCTACGGTCCCCAATGGGGTGGCTCCCGGCGGGTGAGGCTAGCCATGTGAGGTCGAGGGCGGGAGGACGGGACGCAAGCCAGGCCGTTCTCCACAAACTCCCAGCGGTAGAGTCTCGGCTCTCCGCTCTTTTGATCGATCTGACACAGCGCGATCCGGCGGGGCAAGGCACTTTGCTCGGTCAGGGGTATTGGCCCCGGCCGGTTTATGGTAAAGCGTTCCTTAGCCTCAGTCTTGGTCGCGCATCAATCCCCCGCTCCCCGTGAGCGGCTGTCGTCCTCTGCCTAAGGTTGTGTAGCGCGGTGCCAGTGTGGTCCTCGCACGGCCCCGCTCCTGCCACAAGCGGTAGGACTCTCTGCTTCGGCTGAGGTTTGCTACGAAGCGTATGGAACGGGCGTACTCCACCGTACCGTGGGTGGGGGGCGGCGGCGTTGGCGGCGGCAGCGTCCAGCGAGGAGCTCCGGCTCCCCGCGGTAGCGCCTCGCCTAGTGTCCCTCGGGCAAGTCCAATCGCCCCCCGCCCGGTCGGAGAGCGCAGACACTTCTGTGTCCACGGTTTATTTCCGCAGCACGAAAAGGGACGGCTCCCGCTTGCTCCTCGCGGGGACGAGGCTTAGACCCACCGTGGCGCTTCCGCGGTAGGTAGGGTCGTCTGCCGTAGGAGCGGTAGCGGTCGAGTGGTCCCCAGTGTACCCTGTTAGCGCTGCCCGCCTACGCCTGAAGAGCTGCGGACCGAGAAAAAGGTTCGCTCCGCTGCTGACGGCGAAGCGCGCGGCACGCCGCGGAAGAGGAGAGGGAGCGGTCGCCCCCGGGGCGGCTCCCCTCCGAGTCCGGCAGAAGCAGAGATTGTAGCGGAGGGGGGGGTTTTCTAAATTCCCCGGGCGTGTTATCCCCAGCGGAAGCCTTCGAACTCTTCAACCGCAAGCACGATCGCACGTTCACAGCACCCGTCACTAGGAGCCGGGCCAGAGGCGGGCGGCAGACGAAACCGACATGAGCGCTTAAGGGTATTGCACCCCCGGCGCCCAGACCCTGGAAATTGAGTCTGCCCCCAAAGCCCACCCGCGTCCTCCTTGGCGCTCCCGGAGTACATGGTCGTAGATGGGCCATCGGTCGCTAATGCCAAACTGCGTCCCAGGGGTGCGTCCCCTCTGACCAACGGCAGACCCATCCCTCTCGCCAATCCGCGGATCCCCGCCAGGTCCCGAACAGGGCTCGTCCTTTAGCGTTTCAAATGCGCCCTCCCCGCCATACGAGGGGTTGAGGACCGTAGCCTTCCCTTACGAGAGGCACCAGGGGTGCGCCTGCTCGAGGGCCCGGCCGTGGGCGTAACGCTTGGGCCGCCCGGGGGAGTCGGTAGACCATGGGAGACCAACACTCGCACCCGAACGTTGCCCGTGCTTTGTGGAAGAGAGCTTCTTTTGCGAGGTTGTCGCTGCGGATGGCGCCCGGACAAACCCTATCCCTAATACTTCTGGGGAATTGGCGTCTAAGCCACCCTGCTCGGTATCCCTGCACCCACGAAGGGGGCCGTGGAAGGCTTGGGGTCTCGCCGGCGAAACCGACCGGATGCCCGGGGTACTGAACCCCCGGGGTCCCACCCTGGAAATTGAGCCGTCCGACCCCGCCACGTCTTCCTAGTGCTCTCCTTGGCTCCCCCGCCTGTGGGCGTCGTTAGGGGCTGCGGTCATCAGCGCCGGCTAAGCTTCGGCAACACGGCCGACCCACCCCTTCGGCGCCTGGGGGAGCCTGGTCCCAGTCCGGGCCGTTCCGTAGGGGCGGCTATCCCTTACATGAGGGACTCGGTGCGTCCGCTCGGGCTGCGGGGCTCCGGCTCCGACAGCCGGGGAGCTGGTTTTGACCGCGGGCCTCGACGGGAGCCGGCAGGGACCGGACTTAGGCGTCAAGCCGAAAATAACCCCGGCACCCTCGCGTGCTTCCAAAGCGAGGGGACCTTTGGCCGAGCGGGGGCACCGGAAGCCGAACCGACCCCAACCCCTCTTCCTACCCCAGGGCTGGGCTGACCAATCCCCTGATCGGGTCTAAAATGGAAGAAGGGGATTCGAGGGAAGGGGCTGGCGGAAGGCAGTTGCCCGACGGAGTAGGCGAAGGCCAGGCCGTTTCCGAGTCCCGAGCAGAGGAGGGCGAACTCGGCTCTTCATCGACCGACGGCGAGGCGAGGGCGGTGGCTGCCGCGGGGAAGACTCCATTGCTCGTCAGCGCGCTAGGAGCGGGGCCGACTGGCTGCTCGGGGTATGGCATCCCCGGGGGCCCACCCTGGAAATCTTCGCTCCTCAGCCGCTGCAGGTTATAAGGTCCCGCCGCGCGTAAGCGCTCAACTCTCCGACCCACGGATGTCGAGCCCATGGTGAGCCGGCCGTTTCGTACGGGGAAAAGGGGTCCTCTGGCCCCACATCGATCGAGGGGGGTTTAGATCCGCGGAGGCACGCACCGCGAGGCGAATCGCTGCTTTTCCCCAAGAGGTTAACCTTCAAACCACCGAGTAGGTTCGGGGCAGGGCCGACAGTCTGC
>NW_027285001.1:127500-147500 GCF_040894005.1 Engystomops pustulosus
AAGCCACTTCGCCTACCCGGCCAAGTGTCACTGTCCCCCGGCCAGACTTGGCGGCAAGTCCCGGGGAGGAATAATGCCCATGGAAGTAGGAGCTCCTACTTCCAAAGGGGCAAGTCAGCGGGAGAAGCCACTTCGCCTACCCGGCCAAGTGTCACTGTCCCCCGGCCAGACTTGGCGGCAAGTCCCGGGGTGGAATAATGCCCATGGAAGTAGGAGCTCCTACTTCCAAAGGGGCAAGTCAGCGGGAGAAGCCACTTCGCCTACCCGGCCAAGTGTCACTGTCCCCCGGCCAGACTTGGCGGCAAGTCCCGGGGAGGAATAATGCCCATGGAAGTAGGAGCTCCTACTTCCAAAGGGGCAAGTCAGCGGGAGAAGCCAGTTGGCCTATCCGGCCTAGAGTCACTGTTCCCCGGCCACATTTGGCAGTAGGTCCCTGGGAGGAATAATGCCCATGGAAGTAGGAGCTACTACCTCCAAAGGGTGAAGACACTTGGCTCTAAGTGCCCGAGAGGTGTAATGCCCTTGGAAGTAAGAGCTCCTACTTCCAAAGGGGCAAGTCAGCGGGAGAAGCCAGTTGGCCTATCCGGCCAAGAGTCACTGTTCCCCGGCCACACTTGGCAGTAGGTCCCGGGGAGGAATAATGCCCATGGAAGTAAGAGCTCCTACTTCCAAAGGGGCAAGTCAGCGGGAGAAGCCAGTTGGCCTATCCGGCCAAGAGTCACTGTTCCCCGGCTACACTAGGCAGTAGGTCCCGGGGAGGAATAATGCCCATGGAAGTAGGAGCTACTACTTCCAAAGGGGCAAGTCAGCGGGAGAAGCCAGTTGGCCTATCCGGCCTAGAGTCACTGTTCCCCGGCCACATTTGGCAGTAGGTCCCTGGGAGGAATAATGCCCATGGAAGTAGGAGCTACTACCTCCAAAGGGTAAAGACACTTGGCTCTAAGTGCCCGAGAGGTGTAATGCCCTTGGAAGTAAGAGCTCCTACTTCCAAAGGGGCAAGTCAGCGGGAGAAGCCAGTTGGCCTATCCGGCCAAGAGTCACTGTTCCCCGGCCACACTTGGCAGTAGGTCCCGGGGAGGAATAATGCCCATGGAAGTAAGAGCTCCTACTTCCAAAGGGGCAAGTCAGCGGGAGAAGCCAGTTGGCCTATCCGGCCAAGAGTCACTGTTCCCCGGCTACACTAGGCAGTAGGTCCCGGGGAGGAATAATGCCCATGGAAGTAGGAGCTACTACTTCCAAAGGGGCAAGTCAGCGGGAGAAGCAAGTTGGCCTATCCGGCCAAGAGTCACTGTTCCCCGGCCACACTTGGCAGTAGGTCCCGGGGAGGAATAATGCCCATGGAAGTAGGAGCTACTACTTCCAAAGGGGCAAGTCAGCGGGAGAAGCCAGTTGGCCTATCCGGCCAAGAGTCACTGTTCCCCGGCTACACTAGGCAGTAGGTCCCGGGGAGGAATAATGCCCATGGAAGTAGGAGCTACTACTTCCAAAGGGGCAAGTCAGCGGGAGAAGCCAGTTGGCCTATCCGGCCAAGAGTCACTGTTCCCCGGCCACACTTGGCAGTAGGTCCCGGGGAGGAATAATGCCCATGGAAGTAGGAGCTACTACTTCCAAAGGGGCAAGTCAGCGGGAGAAGCCAGTTGGCCTATCCGGCCTAGAGTCACTGTTCCCCGGCCACATTTGGCAGTAGGTCCCGGGGAGGAATAATGCCCATGGAAGTAGGAGCTACTACCTCCAAAGGGTGAAGACACTTGGCTCTAAGTGCCCGAGAGGTATAATGCCCATGGAAGTAAGAGCTCCTACTTCCAAAGGGGCAAGTCAGCGGGAGAAGCCAGTTGGCCTATCCGGCCAAGAGTCACTGTTCCCCGGCCACACTTGGCAGTAGGTCCCGGGGAGGAATAATGCCCATGGAAGTAGGAGCTACTACTTCCAAAGGGGCAAGTCAGCGGGAGAAGCCACTTGGCCTACCCGGCCAAGGGTCCCTGTTCCCCGGCCACACTTGGCAGTAGGTCCCGGGGAGGAATAATGCCCATGGAAGTAGGAGGTACTACTTCCAAAGGGGCAAGTCAGCGGGAGCAGCCAGTTGGCCTACCCGGCCAAGGGTCACTGTTCCCCGGCCACACTTGGCAGTAGGTCCCGGGGAGGAATAATGCCCATGGAAGTAGGAGCTACTACCTTCAAAGGGTGAAGACACTTGGCTCTAAGTCCCCGAGAGGTATAATGCCCATGGAAGTAAGAGCTACTACTTCCAAAGGGGCAAGTCAGCGGGAGAAGCCACTTGGCCTACCCGGCCAAGGGTCACTGTTCCCCGGCCACACTTGGCAGTAGGTCCCGGGGAGGAATAATGCCCATGGAAGTAGGAGCTACTACTTCCAAAGGGGCAAGTCAGCGGGAGAAGCCACTTGGCCTATCCGGCCAAGGGTCACTGTTCCCCGGCCACACTTGGCAGTAGGTCCCGGGGAGGAATAATGCCCATGGAAGTAGGAGCCTCTACTTCCAAAGGGTCAAGTCAGCGGGAGAAGCCACTCGGCCTATCCGGCCAAGGGTCACTGTTCCCCGGATACACTTGGCAGTAGGTCCCGGGGAGGAATAATGCCCATGGAAGTAGGAGCTACTACCTTCAAAGGGTGAAGACACTTGGCTCTAAGTCCCCGAGAGGTATAATGCCCATGGAAGTAAGAGCTACTACTTCCAAAGGGGCAAGTCAGCGGGAGAAGCCACTTGGCCTATCCGGCCAAGGGTCACTGTTCCCCGGCCACACTTGGCAGTAGGTCCCGGGGAGGAATAATGCCCATGGAAGTAGGAGCTACTACTTCCAAAGGGGCAAGTCAGCGGGAGAAGCCACTTGGCCTATCCGGCCAAGGGTCACTGTTCCCCGGCCACACTTGGCTGTAGGTCCCGGGGAGGAATAATGCCCATGGAAGTAGGAGCTACTACTTCCAAAGGGGCAAGTCAGCGGGAGAAGCCACTTGGCCTATCCGGCAAAGGGTCACTGTTCCCCGGCCACACTTGGCAGTAGGTCCCGGGGAGGAATAATGCCCATGGAAGTAGGAGCTACTACCTTCAAAGGGTGAAGACACTTGGCTCTAAGTCCCCGAGAGGTATAATGCCCATGGAAGTAAGAGCTACTACTTCCAAAGGGGCAGGTCAGCGGGAGAAGCCACTTGGCCTACCCGGCCAAGGGTCACTGTTCCCCGGCCACACTTGGCAGTAGGTCCCGGGGAGGAATAATGCCCATGGAAGTAGGAGGTACTACTTCCAAAGGGGCAAGTCAGCGGGAGCAGCCAGTTGGCCTACCCGGCCAAGGGTCACTGTTCCCCGGCCACACTTGGCAGTAGGTCCCGGGGAGGAATAATGCCCATGGAAGTAGGAGCTACTACCTTCAAAGGGTGAAGACACTTGGCTCTAAGTCCCCGAGAGGTATAATGCCCATGGAAGTAAGAGCTACTACTTCCAAAGGGGCAGGTCAGCGGGAGAAGCCACTTGGCCTATCCGGCCAAGGGTCACTGTTCCCCGGCCACACTTGGCAGTAGGTCCCGGGGAGGAATAATGCCCATGGAAGTAGGAGCTACTACTTCCAAAGGGGCAAGTCAGCGGGAGAAGCCACTCGGCCTATCCGGCCACATGTCACTGTCCCCCGGCCACACTTGGCTGTAGGTCCCGATGAGGAATAATGCCCATGGAAGTAGGAGCCTCTACTTCCAAAGGGTCAAGTCAGCGGGAGAAGCCACTCGGCCTATCCGGCCAAGGGTCACTGTTCCCCGGCCGCACTTGGCAGTAGGTCCCGGGGAGGAATAATGCCCATGGAAGTAGGAGCTACTACTTCCAAAGGGGCAAGTCAGCGGGAGAAGCCACTTGGCCTATCCGGCCAAGGGTCACTGTTCCCCGGCTACACTTGGCAGTAGGTCCCGGGGAGGAATAATGCCCATGGAAGTAGGAGCTACTACCTTCAAAGGGTGAAGACACTTGGCTCTAAGTCCCCGAGAGGTATAATGCCCATGGAAGTAAGAGCTATATCTTCCAAAGGGGCAAGTCAGCGGGAGAAGCCACTTGGCCTATCCGGCCAAGGGTCACTGTTCCCCGGCCACACTTGGCAGTAGCTCCTGGGGAGGAATAATGCCCATGGAAGTAGGAGCTACTACTTCCAAAGGGGCAAGTCAGCGGGAGAAGCGACTTGGCCTATCCGGCCAAGGGTCACTGTTCCCCGGCCACACTTGGCAGTAGGTCCCGGGGAGGAATAATGCCCATGGAAGTAGGAGCCACTACTTCCAAAGGGGCAAGTCAGCGGGAGAAGCCACTCGGCCTATCCGGCCACATGTCACTGTCCCCCGGCCACACTTGGCTGTAGGTCCCGATGAGGAATAATGCCCATGGAAGTAGGAGCCTCTACTTCCAAAGGGTCAAGTCAGCGGGAGAAGCCACTCGGCCTATCCGGCCAAGGGTCACTGTTCCCCGGCCGCACTTGGCAGTAGGTCCCGGGGAGGAATAATGCCCATGGAAGTAGGAGCTACTACTTCCAAAGGGGCAAGTCAGCGGGAGAAGCCACTTGGCCTATCCGGCCAAGGGTCACTGTTCCCCGGCTACACTTGGCAGTAGGTCCCGGGGAGGAATAATGCCCATGGAAGTAGGAGCTACTACCTTCAAAGGGTGAAGACACTCTGCTCTAAGTCCCCGAGAGGTATAATGCCCATGGAAGTAAGAGCTATATCTTCCAAAGGGGCAAGTCAGCGGGAGAAGCCACTTGGCCTATCCGGCCAAGGGTCACTGTTCCCCGGCCACACTTGGCAGTAGGTCCCGGGGAGGAATAATGCCCATGGAAGTAGGAGCTACTACTTCCAAAGGGGCAAGTCAGCGGGAGAAGCGACTTGGCCTATCCGGCCAAGGGTCACTGTTCCCCGGCCACACTTGGCAGTAGGTCCCGGGGAGGAATAATGCCCATGGAAGTAGGAGCTACTACTTCCAAAGGGGCAAGTCAGCGGGAGAAGCCACTTGGCCTATCCGGCCAAGAGTCACTGTTCCCCGGCCACACTTGGCAGTAGGTCCCGGGGAGGAATAATGCCCATGGAAGTAGGAGCTCCTACTTCCAAAGGGGCAAGTCAGCGGGAGCAGCCAGTTGGCCTATCCGGCCAAGGGTCACTGTTCCCCGGCCACACTTGGCAGTAGGTCCCGGGGAGGAATAATGCCCATGGAAGTAGGAGCTACTACTTCCAAAGGGGCAGGTCAGCGGGAGAAGCCACTTAGCCTATCCGGCCAAGGGTCACTGTTCCCCGGCCACACTTGGCAGTAGGTCCCGGGGAGGAATAATGCCCATGGAAGTAGGAGCCTCTACTTCCAAAGGGGCAAGTCAGCGGGAGAAGCCACTTGGTCTACCCGGCCAAGGGTCCCTGTTCCCCGGCCACACTTGGCAGTAGGTCCCGGGGAGGAATAATGCCCATGGAAGTAGGAGCCTCTACTTCCAAAGGGGCAAGTCAGCGGGAGAAGCCACTTGGTCTACCCGGCCAAGGGTCCCTGTTCCCCGGCCACACTTGGCAGTAGGTCCCGGGGAGGAATAATGCCCATGGAAGTAGGAGCTACTACTTCCAAAGGGGCAAGTCAGCGGGAGAAGCCACTTGGCCTATACGGCCAAGAGTCACTGTTCCCCGGCCACACTTGGCTGTAGGTCCCGGGGAGGAATAATGCCCATGGAAGTAGGAGCTACTACTTCCAAAGGGGCAAGTCAGCGGGAGAAGCCACTTGGCCTATCCGGCCAAGGGTCACTGTTCCCCGGCCACACTTGTCAGTAGATCCCGGGGAGGAATAATGCCCATGGAAGTAGGAGCTACTACCTCCAAAGGGTGAAGACACTTGGCTCTAAGTGCCCGAGAGGTATAATGCCCATGGAAGTAAGAGCTCCTACTTCCAAAGGGGCAAGTCAGCGGGAGCAGCCAGTTGGCCTATCCGGCCAAGGGTCACTGTTCCCCGGCCACACTTGGCAGTAGGTCCCGGGGAGGAATAATGCCCATGGAAGTAGGAGCTACTACTTCCAAAGGGGCAAGTCAGCGGGAGAAGCCACTTGGCCTACCCGGCCAAGGGTCACTGTTCCCCGGCCACACTTGGCAGTAGGTCCCGGGGAGGAATAATGCCCATGGAAGTAGGAGCTACTACCTTCAAAGGGTGAAGACACTTGGCTCTAAGTCCCCGAGAGGTATAATGCCCATGGAAGTAAGAGCTACTACTTCCAAAGGGGCAAGTCAGCGGGAGAAGCCACTTGGCCTATTCGGCCAAGGGTCACTGTTCCCCGGCCACACTTGGCAGTAGGTCCCGGGGAGGAATAATGCCCATGGAAGTAGGAGGTACTACTTCCAAAGGGGCAAGTCAGCGGGAGAAGCCACTTGGCCTACCCGGCCAAGGGTCACTGTTCCCCGGCCACACTTGGCAGTAGGTCCCGGGGAGGAATAATGCCCATGGAAGTAGGAGCTACTACCTTCAAAGGGTGAAGACACTTGGCTCTAAGTCCCCGAGAGGTATAATGCCCATGGAAGTAAGAGCTACTACTTCCAAAGGGGCAAGTCAGCGGGAGAAGCCACTTGGCCTATCCGGCCAAGGGTCACTGTTCCCCGGCCACACTTGGCAGTAGGTCCCGGGGAGGAATAATGCCCATGGAAGTAGGAGCCTCTACTTCCAAAGGGTCAAGTCAGCGGGAGAAGCCACTTGGCCTATCCGGCCAAGAGTCACTGTTCCCCGGCCACACTTGGCTGTAGGTCCTGGGGAGGAATAATGCCCATGGAAGTAGGAGCTACTACTTCCAAAGGGGCAAGTCAGCGGGAGAAGCCAGTTGGCCTATCCGGCCAAGGGTCACTGTTCACCGGCCACACTTGGCAGTAGGTCCCGGGGAGGAATAATGCCCATGGAAGTAGGAGCTACTACTTCCAAAGGGGCAAGTCAGCGGGAGAAGCCACTTGGCCTATCCGGCCAAGAGTCACTGTCCCCCGGCCAGACTTGGCGGCAAGTCCCGGGGAGGAATAATGCCCATGGAAGTAAGAGCCTAGCGGGAGCAGCCGCACAGGCTTCCCGGGAATGTGTCACTGTCCCCCCAGGCAAGACTTGGCGGCAAGTCCCGGGGAGGAATAGTGCTCATGGAAGTAGGAGCTCAGCGGGAGAAGCCGCTAAGGCTTACCCGGGAATGTGTCACTGTTCTCGGCCACGCTTGGTCGTAGGTCCCGGTGAGGAACATGCCCATGGAAGTCGGAGCTCCAAACTCCAAATTGACCTCAGCTGGAGCACTTGCTGAGGCTGCCCGGGCATGGGTGACTGTTCCCCGGGCTCACTTGGTCGTAGGTCCCGGTGTGGAACGTGCCCATGGAAGTTGAAGGGAAGAGAACCGCGAAAGGGAGTTTTTGCGCTAAGCCGCGGCCGAGGAGGGCGCACCGATCCCGGCTTGATTCCTGCCATTCCCGGTCCCCAAACCGGACTCGGCATGGTGGTTGGATCCGTGACCCTGGAACCCTGGGCGGGGAGCCTAGGGGCGAGAGGGGCCCCATGGAGCTCGGGCAGACTAGAAGTACCCTCGTCTGCCCGCTGGAGGGCGCCCTTCCCGGAGCGGAGGGGACCCCCTTGGCCACCAAGTGCAAGCCGAGTTTGGAGCTCGAAACCCGGCCAGGCTTGGTCGGAGGTCCCGGTGAGGAACATGGCCATGGAAGTCGGAGCTCAGCGGGAGCAGCCACTCAGGCTACCCGGGAATGTGTCACTGTCCCCCGGCCAGACTTGGCGGCAAGTCCCGGGGAGGAACAGTGCCCATGGAAGTAAGAGCTCAGCGGGAGCAGCCACTCAGGCTACCCGGGAATGTGTCACTGTCCCCCGGCCAAGACTTGGCGGCAAGTCCCGGGGAGGAATAGTGCCCATGGAAGTAGCTCAGCGGGAGCAGCCACTCAGGCTACCCGGGAATGTGTCACTGTCCCCCGGCCAGACTTGGCGGCAAGTCCCGGGGAGGAATAGTGCCCATGGAAGTAGCTCAGCGGGAGCAGCTGCTGAGGCTACCCGTGAATGTGTCACTGTCCCTCGGCCACACTTGGTCGTTGGGTTTCTGATGAGGAACATGCCCATGGAAGTAAGAGTTCAGCGGGAGAAGCCGCTCAGGCTTTCCCGGGAATGTGTCACTGTTCTCGGCCACGCTTGGTCGTAGGTCCCGGTGAGGAACATGCCCATGAAAGTCGGAGCTCCAAACTCCAAATTGCCCTCAGCGGGAGCACTTGCTGAGGCTGCCCGGGCATGGGTGACTGTTCCCCGGGCTCACTTGGTCGTAGGTCCCGGTGTGGAACGTGCCCATGGAAGTTGAAGGGAAGAGAACCGCGAAAGGGAGTTTTTGCGCTAAGCCGCGGCCGAGGAGGGCGCACCGATCCCGGCTTGATTCCTGCCATTCCCGGTCCCCAAACCGGACTCGGCATGGTGGTTGGATCCGTGACCCTGGAACCCTGGGCGGGGAGCCTAGGGGCGAGAGGGGCCCCATGGAGCTCGGGCAGACTAGAAGTACCCTCGTCTGCCCGCTGGAGGGCGCCCTTCCCGGAGCGGAGGGGACCCCCTTGGCCACCAAGTGCAAGCCGAGTTTGGAGCTCGAAACCCGGCCAGGCTTGGTCGGAGGTCCCGGTGAGGAACATGGCCATGGAAGTCGGAGCTCAGCGGGAGCAGCCACTCAGGCTACCCGGGAATGTGTCACTGTCCCCTGGCCAAGACTTGGCGGCAAGTCCCGGGGAGGAATAGTGCTCATGGAAGTACCTCAGCGGGAGCAGCCACTCAGGCTACCCGGGAATGTGTCACTGTCCCCCGGCCAAGACTTGGCGGCAAGTCCCGGGGAGGAATAGTGCCCATGGAAGTAGCTCAGCGGGAGCAGCCACTCAGGCTACCCGGGAATGTGTCACTGTCCCCCGGCCAGACTTGGCGGCAGGTCCCGGGGAGGAATAGTGCTCATGGAAGTAGCTCAGCGGGAGCAGCCACTCAGGCTACCCGAGAATGTGTCACTGTCCCTCGGCCACCCTTGGTCGTTGGGTTCCTGATGAGGAACATGCCCATGGAACTAAAGAGTTCAGCGGGAGCATCCGCTCAGGCTACCCGGGAATGTGTCACTGTCCCCCGGCCAGACTTGGCGGCAGGTCCCGGGGAGGAATAGTGCCCATGGAAGTCGGAGCTCCAACCTCCAAGTTGACCTCAGCGGGAGCACTCGCTGAGGCTGCCCGGGCATGGGTGACTGTTCCCCGGCCACACTTGGTCGGAGGTCCCGGTGAGGAACATGCCCATGGAAGTTGGTGGGAAGAGAACCGCGAAAGGGAGTTTTGCGGCTGAGCCGCGGCCGAGGAGGTCTCACTAATTCCGGCATGATTCCTGCCAGGCCCGGTACCCTATATGGGACTCGGCTGGGTGGCTGTAGCCGGGACACTGGAACCCTGGGCGGGGAGCCTAGGGGCGAGAGGGGCCCCATGGAGCTCGGGCAGACTAGAAGTACCCTCGTCTGCCCGCTGGAGGGCGCCCTTTCCGGAGCGGAGGGGACCCCCTTGGCCACCAAGTGCAAGCCGAGTTTGGAGCTCGAAACCCGGCCAGGCTTGGTCGGAGGTCCCGGTGAGGAACATGGCCATGGAAGTCGGAGCTCAGCGGGAGCAGCCACTCAGGCTACCCGGGAATGTGTCACTGTCCCCCGGCCAAGACTTGGCGGCAAGTCCCGGGGAGGAATAGTGCTCATGGAAGTACCTCAGCGGGAGCAGCCACTCAGGCTACCCGGGAATGTGTCACTGTCCCCCGGCCAAGACTTGGCGGCAAGTCCCGGGGAGGAATAGTGCCCATGGAAGTAGCTCAGCGGGAGCAGCCACTCAGGCTACCCGGGAATGTGTCACTGTCCCCCGGCCAGACTTGGCGGCAGGTCCCGGGGAGGAATAGTGCTCATGGAAGTAGCTCAGCGGGAGCAGCCACTCAGGCTACCCGAGAATGTGTCACTGTCCCTCGGCCACCCTTGGTCGTTGGGTTCCTGATGAGGAACATGCCCATGGAACTAAAGAGTTCAGCGGGAGCATCCGCTCAGGCTACCCGGGAATGTGTCACTGTCCCCCGGCCAGACTTGGCGGCAGGTCCCGGGGAGGAATAGTGCCCATGGAAGTCGGAGCTCCAACCTCCAAGTTGACCTCAGCGGGAGCACTCGCTGAGGCTGCCCGGGCATGGGTGACTGTTCCCCGGCCACACTTGGTCGGAGGTCCCGGTGAGGAACATGCCCATGGAAGTTGGTGGGAAGAGAACCGCGAAAGGGAGTTTTGCGGCTGAGCCGCGGCCGAGGAGGTCTCACTAATTCCGGCATGATTCCTGCCAGGCCCGGTACCCTATATGGGACTCGGCTGGGTGGCTGTAGCCGGGACCCTGGAACCCTGGGCGGGGAGCCTAGGGGCGAGAGGGGCCCCATGGAGCTCGGGCAGACTAGAAGTACCCTCGTCTGCCCGCTGGAGGGCGCCCTTCCCGGAGCGGAGGGGACCCCCTTGGCCACCAAGTGCAAGCCGAGTTTGGAGCTCGAAACCCGGCCACACTTGGTAGTTGGTCCCGGTCAGGAACATGCCCATGGAAGTAAGAGCTCAGCGGGAGCAGCCACTCAGGCTACCCGGCAATGTGTCACTGTCCCCCGGCCAAGACTTGGCGGCAAGTCCCGGGGAGGAATAATGCCCATGGAAGTGGCTCAGCGGGAGCAGCCACTCAGGCTACCCGGGAATGTGTCTCTGTCCCCCGGCCAAGACTTGGCGGCAAGTCCCGGGGAGGAATAATGCCCATGGAAGTGGCTCAGCGGGAGCAGCCACTCAGGCTACCCGGGAATGTGTCTCTGTCCCCCGGCCAAGACTTGGCGGCAAGTCCCGGGGAGGAATAGTGCCCATGGAAGTAGCTCAGCGGGAGCAGCCACTCAGGCTACCCGGGAATGTGTCACTGTCCCCCGGCCAGACTTGGCGGCAGGTCCCGGGGAGGAATAGTGCTCATGGAAGTAGCTCAGCGGGAGCAGCCACTCAGGCTACCCGAGAATGTGTCACTGTCCCTCGGCCACCCTTGGTCGTTGGGTTCCTGATGAGGAACATGCCCATGGAACTAAAGAGTTCAGCGGGAGCATCCGCTCAGGCTACCCGGGAATGTGTCACTGTCCCCCGGCCAGACTTGGCGGCAGGTCCCGGGGAGGAATAGTGCCCATGGAAGTCGGAGCTCCAACCTCCAAGTTGACCTCAGCGGGAGCACTCGCTGAGGCTGCCCGGGCATGGGTGACTGTTCCCCGGCCACACTTGGTCGGAGGTCCCGGTGAGGAACATGCCCATGGAAGTTGGTGGGAAGAGAACCGCGAAAGGGAGTTTTGCGGCTGAGCCGCGGCCGAGGAGGTCTCACTAATTCCGGCATGATTCCTGCCAGGCCCGGTACCCTATATGGGACTCGGCTGGGTGGCTGTAGCCGGGACCCTGGAACCCTGGGCGGGGAGCCTAGGGGCGAGAGGGGCCCCATGGAGCTCGGGCAGACTAGAAGTACCCTCGTCTGCCCGCTGGAGGGCGCCCTTCCCGGAGCGGAGGGGACCCCCTTGGCCACCAAGTGCAAGCCGAGTTTGGAGCTCGAAACCCGGCCACACTTGGTAGTTGGTCCCGGTCAGGAACATGCCCATGGAAGTAAGAGCTCAGCGGGAGCAGCCACTCAGGCTACCCGGCAATGTGTCACTGTCCCCCGGCCAAGACTTGGCGGCAAGTCCCGGGGAGGAATAATGCCCATGGAAGTGGCTCAGCGGGAGCAGCCACTCAGGCTACCCGGGAATGTGTCTCCGTCCCCCGGCCAAGACTTGGCGGCAAGTCCCGGGGAGGAATAGTGCCCATGGAAGTGGCTCAGCGGGAGCAGCCACTCAGGCTACCCGGGAATGTGTCACTGTCCCTCGGCCACACTTTGCCGTAGGTCCCGGTGAGGAACATGCCCATGGAAGTCGGAGCTCCAACCGGGTGAAGCCGCCGAGAGCTAGCCGGGAATAGGGCGCCAAACCCGGCTACCGCCCTCCAGGCTTGCCCCGGTCGAAAGACCTACGTCCTCGCAGCAGCACCAAGCGAAAAATTCTCTAAGTGTGGGAGAACCGGGGACCCGACCGGTGGCACTCTGCCTCTCGCTGCCGCCCTCCTGGAAGCGTCCTCGGTCACTCGGAGTACGGCAGATTTCAGAGCTCCGGAATGGTGAAAAAGAACCGGAGAGAGGGCGAATCCGGCTTCTCTCTGCCGGGCGAGGACCACCGCAGGCGGCGGGGACGTCTGACAGGAGACGGCGCCGCGGCAGGCTTTCTAAGTGGCTGGGCTTTTTGTCCTCGGCGAAAGTCGAAAAAATTTTGCGGTCCGAGCTGCCCTGCTCCTGCCGGGGAAGGCTTACCGCCGGCGGCTGCCAACCCCTGGCTTGCCCGCCGGATCGCCTTCGAAGGCTGCTGAAAAAGAACCCCGAGACGGGCACCTCTCGGAAGAACCGCAGACCAAAACCGACCGGTCCGACTTTCAGTGCACCTTCGGCGGCAGAGAGAAGCAGCAAAAATACCGGTCAGAGAAGGGGAGTTTTGGTCGACTCTGCCAGGCTTTTGCACTAAGTCAGATCCGTAATGCCAGCGGGACTGAGTCGCTTTTGCGTGCCGTGGTCCTGGAGGCCTGCTCGGACAGGGCGGTCCTTCGGGTCCCGCGGGAAGGGGCATTTCATGTTCCTCTGCGGGAGGTGATCCATTTTCTGCGGGAAATGGCGAGCCCCTTCGGCTACAAGAGTGTGTAGGTCCCGCTCAACAGTCTACGTCCTTAACCATCGGGGACTTTGTAGATTGTGCCCGTAATCGCTCTCCGCAGAACAGAGCGGGAGGTCTCCGCGGCGGAGGCCGGAGAGGGCGCGAGGTGAGCGGCATGGTATGACTGGGTTCGTGCCGCTCACTGGTACCCGGAGCGTGGCGCCCTCCGGGTAAAAGGCTAGCCGGGGCGAGCAGGTGGGTTGACGGGCGCATAAGCCACGCCGTCCCCGCCATACAAGGTGCCGGTGGCCTGGCGAACCACCGGCGTAAGGCTAGCCAGGGCGGACCGCGGGGCAGAGGGCGCTTAAGCCACGCTCTCTCTCCATCCCACCAGTACAAACGGGGAAAAAATTTCAAAGTGTGGGAGAACCGGGGACCCGACCGGTGGCACTCTGCCTCTCGCTGCCGCCCTCCTGGAAGCGTCCTCGGTCACTCGGAGTACGGCAGATTCCAGAGCTCCGGAATGGTGAAAAAGAACCGGAGAGAGGGCGACTCTGGTTTCTCACTGCCGGGCGAGGACCACCGCAGGCGGCGGGGACGTCTGACAGGAGACGGCGCCGCGGCAGGCTTTCTAAGTGGCTGGGCTTTTTGTCCTCGGCGAAAGTCGAAAAAATTTTGCGGTCCGAGCTGCCCTGCTCCTGCCGGGGAAGGCTTACCGCCGGCGGCTGCCAACCCCTGGCTTGCCCGCCGGATCGCCTTCGAAGGCTGCTGAAAAAGAACCCCGAGACGGGCACCTCTCGGAAGAACCGCAGACCAAAACCGACCGGTCCGACTTTCAGTGCACCTTCGGCGGCAGAGAGAAGCAGCAAAAATACCGGTCAGAGAAGGGGAGTTTTGGTCGACTCTGCCAGGCTTTTGCACTAAGTCAGATCCGTAATGCCAGCGGGACTGAGTCGCTTTTGCGTGCCGTGGTCCTGGAGGCCTGCTCGGACAGGGCGGTCCTTCGGGTCCCGCGGGAAGGGGCATTTCATGTTCCTCTGCGGGAGGTGATCCATTTTCTGCGGGAAATGGCGAGCCCCTTCGGCTACAAGAGTGTGTAGGTCCCGCTCAACAGTCTACGTCCTTAACCATCGGGGACTTTGTAGATTGTGCCCGTAATCGCTCTCCGCAGAACAGAGCGGGAGGTCTCCGCGGCGGAGGCCGGAGAGGGCGCGAGGTGAGCGGCATGGTATGACTGGGTTCGTGCCGCTCACTGGTACCCGGAGCGTGGCGCCCTCCGGGTAAAAGGCTAGCCGGGGCGAGCAGGTGGGTTGACGGGCGCATAAGCCACGCCGTCCCCGCCATACAAGGTGCCGGTGGCCTGGCGAACCACCGGCGTAAGGCTAGCCAGGGCGGACCGCGGGGCAGAGGGCGCTTAAGCCACGCTCTCTCTCCATCCCACCAGTACAAACGGGGAAAAAATTTCAAAGTGTGGGAGAACCGGGGACCCGACCGGTGGCACTCTGCCTCTCGCTGCCGCCCTCCTGGAAGCGTCCTCGGTCACTCGGAGTACGGCAGATTCCAGAGCTCCGGAATGGTGAAAAAGAACCGGAGAGAGGGCGACTCTGGTTTCTCACTGCCGGGCGAGGACCACCGCAGGCGGCGGGGACGTCTGACAGGAGACGGCGCCGCGGCAAGCTTTCTAAGTGGCTGGGCTTTTTGTCCTCGGCGAAAGTCGAAAAAATTTTGCGGTCCGAGCTGCCCTGCTCCTGCCGGGGAAGGCTTACCGCCGGCGGCTGCCAACCCCTGGCTTGCCCGCCGGATCGCCTTCGAAGGCTGCTGAAAAAGAACCCCGAGACGGGCACCTCTCGGAAGAACCGCAGACCAAAACCGACCGGTCCGACTTTCAGTGCACCTTCGGCGGCAGAGAGAAGCAGCAAAAATACCGGTCAGAGAAGGGGAGTTTTGGTCGACTCTGCCAGGCTTTTGCACTAAGTCAGATCCGTAATGCCAGCGGGACTGAGTCGCTTTTGCGTGCCGTGGTCCTGGAGGCCTGCTCGGACAGGGCGGTCCTTCGGGTCCCGCGGGAAGGGGCATTTCATGTTCCTCTGCGGGAGGTGATCCATTTTCTGCGGGAAATGGCGAGCCCCTTCGGCTACAAGAGTGTGTAGGTCCCGCTCAACAGTCTACGTCCTTAACCATCGGGGACTTTGTAGATTGTGCCCGTAATCGCTCTCCGCAGAACAGAGCGGGAGGTCTCCGCGGCGGAGGCCGGAGAGGGCGCGAGGTGAGCGGCATGGTATGACTGGGTTCGTGCCGCTCACTGGTACCCGGAGCGTGGCGCCCTCCGGGTAAAAGGCTAGCCGGGGCGAGCAGGTGGGTTGACGGGCGCATAAGCCACGCCGTCCCCGCCATACAAGGTGCCGGTGGCCTGGCGAACCACCGGCGTAAGGCTAGCCAAGGGCGTACCGCGGGGCAGAGGGCGCATAAGCCACGCTCTCTCTCCATCCCACCAGTACAAACGGGGAAAAAATTTCAAAGTGTGGGAGAACCGGGGACCCGACCGGTGGCACTCTGCCTCTCGCTGCCGCCCTCCTGGAAGCGTCCTCGGTCACTCGGAGTACGGCAGATTCCAGAGCTCCGGAATGGTGAAAAAGAACCGGAGAGAGGGCGACTCTGGTTTCTCACTGCCGGGCGAGGACCACCGCAGGCGGCGGGGACGTCTGACAGGAGACGGCGCCGCGGCAGGCTTTCTAAGTGGCTGGGCTTTTTGTCCTCGGCGAAAGTCGAAAAAATTTTGCGGTCCGAGCTGCCCTGCTCCTGCCGGGGAAGGCTTACCGCCGGCGGCTGCCAACCCCTGGCTTGCCCGCCGGATCGCCTTCGAAGGCTGCTGAAAAAGAACCCCGAGACGGGCACCTCTCGGAAGAACCGCAGACCAAAACCGACCGGTCCGACTTTCAGTGCACCTTCGGCGGCAGAGAGAAGCAGCAAAAATACCGGTCAGAGAAGGGGAGTTTTGGTCGACTCTGCCAGGCTTTTGCACTAAGTCAGATCCGTAATGCCAGCGGGACTGAGTCGCTTTTGCGTGCCGTGGTCCTGGAGGCCTGCTCGGACAGGGCGGTCCTTCGGGTCCCGCGGGAAGGGGCATTTCATGTTCCTCTGCGGGAGGTGATCCATTTTCTGCGGGAAATGGCGAGCCCCTTCGGCTACAAGAGTGTGTAGGTCCCGCTCAACAGTCTACGTCCTTAACCATCGGGGACTTTGTAGATTGTGCCCGTAATCGCTCTCCGCAGAACAGAGCGGGAGGTCTCCGCGGCGGAGGCCGGAGAGGGCGCGAGGTGAGCGGCATGGTATGACTGGGTTCGTGCCGCTCACTGGTACCCGGAGCGTGGCGCCCTCCGGGTAAAAGGCTAGCCGGGGCGAGCAGGTGGGTTGACGGGCGCATAAGCCACGCCGTCCCCGCCATACAAGGTGCCGGTGGCCTGGCGAACCACCGGCGTAAGGCTAGCCAGGGCGGACCGCGGGGCAGAGGGCGCATAAGCCACGCCGACCCCGCTGTACAAGGTGCCGGTGGCCTGGCGAACCACCGGCGTAAGGCTAGCCAAGGGCGTACCGCGGGGCAGAGGGCGCATAAGCCACGCTCTCTCTCCATCCCACCAGAACAAACGGGGAAAAATTTTCAAAGTGTGGGAGAACCGGGGACCCGACCGGTGGCACTCTGCCTCTCGCTGCCGCCCTCCTGGAAGCGTCCTCGGCCACTCGGTGTCCGGCAGATTTCAGAGCTCCGGAATGGTGAAAAAGAACCGGTGAGAGGGCGACTCCGGATTCTCTCTGCCGGGCGAGGACCACCGCAGGCGGCATGGGAAGTCTGACAGGAGACGGCGCTGCGGGCAGGATTTCGAAGTGCATGGGCTTTTGGCCTCGGCGAAAGTCGAAAAAATTTTGCGGTCCGAGCTGCCCTGCTCCTGCCGGGGAAGGCTCACCGCCGGCGGCTGCCGACCCCTGGCTTGCCCGCCGGATGCCCTTCGAAGGCTGCTGAAAAAGAACTGCCAGGCGGGCACCTCTCGGAAGAACCGCAGACAAAAACATAAAAATTTTGGGCGATCCGACCCTCAGTGCACCTTCGGCGGCAGAGAAAAGCATCAAAAATACCGGTCAAAGAAGCGAGGTTTTGGTCGACTCTGCCAGGTTTTTGCACAAAGTGTTGGCATCGTGCGGCGTCGCGCTTTGCTGTACCGTATCCCCAATTGAGTGGCGCCCGGCGGGGTAGGCTAGCCATGTGAGGTCGAGGGCGGGAGGACGGGACGTAAGCCAGGCCGTTCTCCACAAGTAAATTCCGGACGCGGAGACCCCTTCTCCGCCCTACGGTCCCCAATGGGGTGGCGCCCGGCGGGTGAGGCTAGCCATGGGAGGACGGGACGTAAGCCAGGCCGTTCTCCACAAGAAATTCCGGACGCGGAGACCCCTTCTCCGCCCTACGGTCCCCAATGGGGTGGCGCCCGGCGGGTGAGGCTAGCCATGTGAGGTCGAGGGCGGGAGGACGGGACGTAAGCCAGGCCGTTCTCCACAAGTAAAATTCCGGACGCGGAGACCCCTTCTCCGCTCTACGGTCCCCAATGGGGTGGCGCCCGGCGGGTGAGGCTAGCCATGTGAGGTCGAGGGCGGGAGGACGGGACGTAAGCCAGGCCGTTCTCCACAAGTAAAATTCCGGACGCGGAGACCCCTTCTCCGCCCTACGGTCCCCAATGGGGTGGCGCCCGGCGGGTGAGGCTAGCCATGTGAGGTCGAGGGCGGGAGGACGGGACGTAAGCCAGGCCGTTCTCCACAAGTAAAATTCCGGACGCGGAGACCCCTTCTCCGCCCTACGGTCCCCAATGGGGTGGCGCCCGGCGGGTGAGGCTAGCCATGTGAGGTCGAGGGCGGGAGGACGGGACGTAAGCCAGGCCGTTCTCCACAAGTAAAATTCCGGACGCGGAGACCCCTTCTCCGCCCTACGGTCCCCAATGGGGTGGCTCCCGGCGGGTGAGGCTAGCCATGTGAGGTCGAGGGCGGGAGGACGGGACGCAAGCCAGGCCGTTCTCCACAAACTCCCAGCGGTAGAGTCTCGGCTCTCCGCTCTTTTGATCGATCTGACACAGCGCGATCCGGCGGGGCAAGGCACTTTGCTCGGTCAGGGGTATTGGCCCCGGCCGGTTTATGGTAAAGCGTTCCTTAGCCTCAGTCTTGGTCGCGCATCAATCCCCCGCTCCCCGTGAGCGGCTGTCGTCCTCTGCCTAAGGTTGTGTAGCGCGGTGCCAGTGTGGTCCTCGCACGGCCCCGCTCCTGCCACAAGCGGTAGGACTCTCTGCTTCGGCTGAGGTTTGCTACGAAGCGTATGGAACGGGCGTACTCCACCGTACCGTGGGTGGGGGGCGGCGGCGTTGGCGGCGGCAGCGTCCAGCGAGGAGCTCCGGCTCCCCGCGGTAGCGCCTCGCCTAGTGTCCCTCGGGCAAGTCCAATCGCCCCCCGCCCGGTCGGAGAGCGCAGACACTTCTGTGTCCACGGTTTATTTCCGCAGCACGAAAAGGGACGGCTCCCGCTTGCTCCTCGCGGGGACGAGGCTTAGACCCACCGTGGCGCTTCCGCGGTAGGTAGGGTCGTCTGCCGTAGGAGCGGTAGCGGTCGAGTGGTCCCCAGTGTACCCTGTTAGCGCTGCCCGCCTACGCCTGAAGAGCTGCGGACCGAGAAAAAGGTTCGCTCCGCTGCTGACGGCGAAGCGCGCGGCACGCCGCGGAAGAGGAGAGGGAGCGGTCGCCCCCGGGGCGGCTCCCCTCCGAGTCCGGCAGAAGCAGAGATTGTAGCGGAGGGGGGGGTTTTCTAAATTCCCCGGGCGTGTTATCCCCAGCGGAAGCCTTCGAACTCTTCAACCGCAAGCACGATCGCACGTTCACAGCACCCGTCACTAGGAGCCGGGCCAGAGGCGGGCGGCAGACGAAACCGACATGAGCGCTTAAGGGTATTGCACCCCCGGCGCCCAGACCCTGGAAATTGAGTCTGCCCCCAAAGCCCACCCGCGTCCTCCTTGGCGCTCCCGGAGTACATGGTCGTAGATGGGCCATCGGTCGCTAATGCCAAACTGCGTCCCAGGGGTGCGTCCCCTCTGACCAACGGCAGACCCATCCCTCTCGCCAATCCGCGGATCCCCGCCAGGTCCCGAACAGGGCTCGTCCTTTAGCGTTTCAAATGCGCCCTCCCCGCCATACGAGGGGTTGAGGACCGTAGCCTTCCCTTACGAGAGGCACCAGGGGTGCGCCTGCTCGAGGGCCCGGCCGTGGGCGTAACGCTTGGGCCGCCCGGGGGAGTCGGTAGACCATGGGAGACCAACACTCGCACCCGAACGTTGCCCGTGCTTTGTGGAAGAGAGCTTCTTTTGCGAGGTTGTCGCTGCGGATGGCGCCCGGACAAACCCTATCCCTAATACTTCTGGGGAATTGGCGTCTAAGCCACCCTGCTCGGTATCCCTGCACCCACGAAGGGGGCCGTGGAAGGCTTGGGGTCTCGCCGGCGAAACCGACCGGATGCCCGGGGTACTGAACCCCCGGGGTCCCACCCTGGAAATTGAGCCGTCCGACCCCGCCACGTCTTCCTAGTGCTCTCCTTGGCTCCCCCGCCTGTGGGCGTCGTTAGGGGCTGCGGTCATCAGCGCCGGCTAAGCTTCGGCAACACGGCCGACCCACCCCTTCGGCGCCTGGGGGAGCCTGGTCCCAGTCCGGGCCGTTCCGTAGGGGCGGCTATCCCTTACATGAGGGACTCGGTGCGTCCGCTCGGGCTGCGGGGCTCCGGCTCCGACAGCCGGGGAGCTGGTTTTGACCGCGGGCCTCGACGGGAGCCGGCAGGGACCGGACTTAGGCGTCAAGCCGAAAATAACCCCGGCACCCTCGCGTGCTTCCAAAGCGAGGGGACCTTTGGCCGAGCGGGGGCACCGGAAGCCGAACCGACCCCAACCCCTCTTCCTACCCCAGGGCTGGGCTGACCAATCCCCTGATCGGGTCTAAAATGGAAGAAGGGGATTCGAGGGAAGGGGCTGGCGGAAGGCAGTTGCCCGACGGAGTAGGCGAAGGCCAGGCCGTTTCCGAGTCCCGAGCAGAGGAGGGCGAACTCGGCTCTTCATCGACCGACGGCGAGGCGAGGGCGGTGGCTGCCGCGGGGAAGACTCCATTGCTCGTCAGCGCGCTAGGAGCGGGGCCGACTGGCTGCTCGGGGTATGGCATCCCCGGGGGCCCACCCTGGAAATCTTCGCTCCTCAGCCGCTGCAGGTTATAAGGTCCCGCCG
>NW_027285001.1:160000-185000 GCF_040894005.1 Engystomops pustulosus
AAGTAGGAGCTCAGCGGGAGCAGCCAGTTGGCCTATCCGGCCACATGTCACTGTCCCCCGGCCAGACTTGGCGGCAAGTCCCGGGGAGGAACAAGCCCATGGAAGTAGGAGCTCCTACTTCCAAAGTGATGACGTCAGCGGGAGCAGCCGCTCGGCCGTATCCGGCCGCATGTCACTGTTCCCCGGCCAGACTTGGCGGCAAGTCCCGGGGAGGAATAATGCCCATGGAAGTAGGAGCTCCTACTTCCAAAGGGGCAAGTCAGCGGGAGAAGCCACTTCGCCTACCCGGCCAAGTGTCACTGTTCCCCGGCCAGACTTGGCGGCAAGTCCCGGGGAGGAATAATGCCCATGGAAGTAGGAGCTCCTACTTCCAAAGGGGCAAGTCAGCGGGAGAAGCCACTTCGCCTACCCGGCCAAGTGTCACTGTCCCCCGGCCAGACTTGGCGGCAAGTCCCGGGGAGGAATAATGCCCATGGAAGTAGGAGCTCCTACTTCCAAAGGGGCAAGTCAGCGGGAGAAGCCACTTCGCCTACCCGGCCAAGTGTCACTGTCCCCCGGCCAGACTTGGCGGCAAGTCCCGGGGAGGAATAATGCCCATGGAAGTAGGAGCTCCTACTTCCAAAGGGGCAAGTCAGCGGGAGAAGCCACTTCGCCTACCCGGCCAAGTGTCACTGTCCCCCGGCCAGACTTGGCGGCAAGTCCCGGGGAGGAATAATGCCCATGGAAGTAGGAGCTCCTACTTCCAAAGGGGCAAGTCAGCGGGAGAAGCCACTTCGCCTACCCGGCCAAGTGTCACTGTCCCCCGGCCAGACTTGGCGGCAAGTCCCGGGGAGGAATAATGCCCATGGAAGTAGGAGCTCCTACTTCCAAAGGGGCAAGTCAGCGGGAGAAGCCACTTCGCCTACCCGGCCAAGTGTCACTGTCCCCCGGCCAGACTTGGCGGCAAGTCCCGGGGAGGAATAATGCCCATGGAAGTAGGAGCTCCTACTTCCAAAGGGGCAAGTCAGCGGGAGAAGCCACTTCGCCTACCCGGCCAAGTGTCACTGTCCCCCGGCCAGACTTGGCGGCAAGTCCCGGGGAGGAATAATGCCCATGGAAGTAGGAGCTCCTACTTCCAAAGGGGCAAGTCAGCGGGAGAAGCCACTTCGCCTACCCGGCCAAGTGTCACTGTCCCCCGGCCAGACTTGGCGGCAAGTCCCGGGGAGGAATAATGCCCATGGAAGTAGGAGCTCCTACTTCCAAAGGGGCAAGTCAGCGGGAGAAGCCACTTCGCCTACCCGGCCAAGTGTCACTGTCCCCCGGCCAGACTTGGCGGCAAGTCCCGGGGAGGAATAATGCCCATGGAAGTAGGAGCTCCTACTTCCAAAGGGGCAAGTCAGCGGGAGAAGCCACTTCGCCTACCCGGCCAAGTGTCACTGTCCCCCGGCCAGACTTGGCGGCAAGTCCCGGGGAGGAATAATGCCCATGGAAGTAGGAGCTCCTACTTCCAAAGGGGCAAGTCAGCGGGAGAAGCCACTTCGCCTATCCGGCCAAGAGTCACTGTACCCCGGCCACACTTGGCAGTAGGTCCCGGGGAGGAATAATGCCCATGGAAGTAAGAGCTCCTACTTCCAAAGGGGCAAGTCAGCGGGAGAAGCCAGTTGGCCTATCCGGCCAAGAGTCACTGTTCCCCGGCCACACTTGGCAGTAGGTCCCGAGGAGGAATAATGCCCATGGAAGTAAGAGCTCCTACTTCCAAAGGGGCAAGTCAGCGGGAGAAGCCAGTTGGCCTATCCGGCCAAGAGTCACTGTTCCCCGGCCACACTAGGCAGTAGGTCCCGGGGAGGAATAATGCCCATGGAAGTAGGAGCTACTACTTCCAAAGGGGCAAGTCAGCGGGAGAAGCCAGTTGGCCTATCCGGCCTAGAGTCACTGTTCCCCGGCCACATTTGGCAGTAGGTCCCTGGGAGGAATAATGCCCATGGAAGTAGGAGCTACTACCTCCAAAGGGTGAAGACACTTGGCTCTAAGTGCCCGAGAGGTGTAATGCCCTTGGAAGTAAGAGCTCCTACTTCCAAAGGGGCAAGTCAGCGGGAGAAGCCAGTTGGCCTATCCGGCCAAGAGTCACTGTTCCCCGGCTACACTAGGCAGTAGGTCCCGGGGAGGAATAATGCCCATGGAAGTAGGAGCTACTACTTCCAAAGGGGCAAGTCAGCGGGAGAAGCCAGTTGGCCTATCCGGCCAAGAGTCACTGTTCCCCGGCCACACTAGGCAGTAGGTCCCGGGGAGGAATAATGCCCATGGAAGTAGGAGCTACTACTTCCAAAGGGGCAAGTCAGCGGGAGAAGCCAGTTGGCCTATCCGGCCTAGAGTCACTGTTCCCCGGCCACATTTGGCAGTAGGTCCCTGGGAGGAATAATGCCCATGGAAGTAGGAGCTACTACCTCCAAAGGGTGAAGACACTTGGCTCTAAGTGCCCGAGAGGTGTAATGCCCTTGGAAGTAAGAGCTCCTACTTCCAAAGGGGCAAGTCAGCGGGAGAAGCCAGTTGGCCTATCCGGCCAAGAGTCACTGTTCCCCGGCTACACTAGGCAGTAGGTCCCGGGGAGGAATAATGCCCATGGAAGTAGGAGCTACTACTTCCAAAGGGGCAAGTCAGCGGGAGAAGCCAGTTGGCCTATCCGGCCAAGAGTCACTGTTCCCCGGCCACACTTGGCAGTAGGTCCCGGGGAGGAATAATGCCCATGGAAGTAGGAGCTACTACTTCCAAAGGGGCAAGTCAGCGGGAGAAGCCAGTTGGCCTATCCGGCCTAGAGTCACTGTTCCCCGGCCACATTTGGCAGTAGGTCCCGGGGAGGAATAATGCCCATGGAAGTAGGAGCTACTACCTTCAAAGGGTGAAGACACTTGGCTCTAAGACCCCGAGAGGTATAATGCCCATGGAAGTAAGAGCTCCTACTTCCAAAGGGGCAAGTCAGCGGGAGCAGCCAGTTGGCCTATCCGGCCAAGGGTCACTGTTCCCCGGCCACACTTGGCAGTAGGTCCCGGGGAGGAATAATGCCCATGGAAGTAGGAGCCTCTACTTCCAAAGGGGCAAGTCAGCGGGAGCAGCCAGTTGGCCTATCCGGCCAAGGGTCACTGTTCCCCGGCCACACTTGGCAGTAGGTCCCGGGGAGGAATAATGCCCATGGAAGTAAGAGCTCCTACTTCCAAAGGGGCAAGTCAGCGGGAGAAGCCAGTTGGCCTATCCGGCCAAGAGTCACTGTTCCCCGGCCACACTTGGCAGTAGGTCCCGAGGAGGAATAATGCCCATGGAAGTAAGAGCTCCTACTTCCAAAGGGGCAAGTCAGCGGGAGAAGCCAGTTGGCCTATCCGGCCAAGAGTCACTGTTCCCCGGCCACACTTGGCAGTAGGTCCCGGGGAGGAATAATGCCCATGGAAGTAGGAGCTACTACCTCCAAAGGGTGAAGACACTTGGCTCTAAGTGCCCGAGAGGTATAATGCCCATGGAAGTAAGAGCTCCTACTTCCAAAGGGGCAAGTCAGCGGGAGCAGCCAGTTGGCCTATCCGGCCAAGGGTCACTGTTCCCCGGCCACACTTGGCAGTAGGTCCCGGGGAGGAATAATGCCCATGGAAGTAGGAGCCTCTACTTCCAAAGGGGCAAGTCAGCGGGAGCAGCCAGTTGGCCTATCCGGCCAAGGGTCACTGTTCCCCGGCCACACTTGGCAGTAGGTCCCGGGGAGGAATAATGCCCATGGAAGTAAGAGCTCCTACTTCCAAAGGGGCAAGTCAGCGGGAGAAGCCAGTTGGCCTATCCGGCCAAGAGTCACTGTTCCCCGGCCACACTTGGCAGTAGGTCCCGAGGAGGAATAATGCCCATGGAAGTAAGAGCTCCTACTTCCAAAGGGGCAAGTCAGCGGGAGAAGCCAGTTGGCCTATCCGGCCAAGAGTCACTGTTCCCCGGCCACACTTGGCAGTAGGTCCCGGGGAGGAATAATGCCCATGGAAGTAGGAGCTACTACCTCCAAAGGGTGAAGACACTTGGCTCTAAGTGCCCGAGAGGTATAATGCCCATGGAAGTAAGAGCTCCTACTTCCAAAGGGGCAAGTCAGCGGGAGCAGCCAGTTGGCCTATCCGGCCAAGGGTCACTGTTCCCCGGCCACACTTGGCAGTAGGTCCCGGGGAGGAATAATGCCCATGGAAGTAGGAGCCTCTACTTCCAAAGGGGCAAGTCAGCGGGAGCAGCCAGTTGGCCTATCCGGCCAAGGGTCACTGTTCCCCGGCCACACTTGGCAGTAGGTCCCGGGGAGGAATAATGCCCATGGAAGTAGGAGCCTCTACTTCCAAAGGGGCAAGTCAGCGGGAGAAGCCACTTGGCCTACCCGGCCAAGGGTCACTGTTCCCCGGCCACACTTGGCAGTAGGTCCCGGGGAGGAATAATGCCCATGGAAGTAGGAGCTACTACTTCCAAAGGGGCAAGTCAGCGGGAGAAGCCACTTGGCCTATCCGGCCAAGGGTCACTGTTCCCCGGCCACACTTGGCAGTAGGTCCCGGGGAGGAATAATGCCCATGGAAGTAGGAGCTACTACTTCCAAAGGGGCAAGTCAGCGGGAGAAGCCACTTGGCCTATCCGGCCAAGGGTCACTGTTCCCCGGCCACACTTGGCAGTAGGTCCCGGGGAGGAATAATGCCCATGGAAGTAGGAGCCTCTACTTCCAAAGGGGCAAGTCAGCGGGAGAAGCCACTTGGTCTACCCGGCCAAGGGTCCCTGTTCCCCGGCCACACTTGGCAGTAGGTCCCGGGGAGGAATAATGCCCATGGAAGTAGGAGCTACTACTTCCAAAGGGGCAAGTCAGCGGGAGAAGCCACTTGGCCTACCCGGTTTAGGGTCACTGTTCCCCGGCCACACTTGGCAGTAGGTCCCGGGGAGGAATAATGCCCATGGAAGTCGTAGCTCCTACTTCCAAAGGGGCAAGTCAGCGGGAGAAGCCACTTGGCCTACCCGGCCAAGGGTCACTGTTCCCCGGCCACACTTGGCAGTAGGTCCCGGGGAGGAATAATGCCCATGGAAGTAGGAGCTACTACTTCCAAAGGGGCAAGTCAGCGGGAGAAGCCACTTGGCCTATCCGGCCAAGGGTCACTGTTCCCCGGCCACACTTGGCAGTAGGTCCCGGGGAGGAATAATGCCCATGGAAGTAGGAGCTACTACTTCCAAAGGGGCAAGTCAGCGGGAGAAGCCACTTGGCCTATCCGGCCAAGGGTCACTGTTCCCCGGCCACACTTGGCAGTAGGTCCCGGGGAGGAATAATGCCCATGGAAGTAGGAGCTACTACTTCCAAAGGGGCAAGTCAGCGGGAGAAGCCACTTGGCCTACCCGGCCAAGGGTCACTGTTCCCCGGCCACACTTGGCAGTAGGTCCCGGGGAGGAATAATGCCCATGGAAGTAGGAGCTACTACCTTCAAAGGGTGAAGACACTTGGCTCTAAGTCCCCGAGAGGTATAATGCCCATGGAAGTAAGAGCTACTACTTCCAAAGGGGCAAGTCAGCGGGAGAAGCCACTTGGCCTATCCGGCCAAGGGTCACTGTTCCCCGGCCACACTTGGCAGTAGGTCCCGGGGAGGAATAATGCCCATGGAAGTAGGAGGTACTACTTCCAAAGGGGTAAGTCAGCGGGAGAAGCCACTTGGCCTATCCGGCCAAGGGTCACTGTTCCCCGGCCACACTTGGCAGTAGGTCCCGGGGAGGAATAATGCCCATGGAAGTAGGAGCTACTACTTCCAAAGGGGCAAGTCAGCGGGAGAAGCCACTTGGCCTATCCGGCCAAGGGTCACTTTTCCCCGGCCACACTTGGCAGTAGGTCCCGGGGAGGAATAATGCCCATGGAAGTAGGAGCTACTACTTCCAAAGGGGCAAGTCAGCGGGAGAAGCCACTTGGCCTATCCGGCCAAGGGTCACTGTTCCCCGGCCACACTTGGCAGTAGGTCCCGGGGAGGAATAATGCCCATGGAAGTAGGAGCTACTACTTCCAAAGGGGCAAGTCAGCGGGAGAAGCCACTTGGCCTACCCGGCCAAGGGTCACTGTTCCCCGGCCACACTTGGCAGTAGGTCCCGGGGAGGAATAATGCCCATGGAAGTAGGAGCTACTACCTTCAAAGGGTGAAGACACTTGGCTCTAAGTCCCCGAGAGGTATAATGCCCATGGAAGTAAGAGCTACTACTTCCAAAGGGGCAAGTCAGCGGGAGAAGCCACTTGGCCTATCCGGCCAAGGGTCACTGTTCCCCGGCCACACTTGGCAGTAGGTCCCGGGGAGGAATAATGCCCATGGAAGTAGGAGGTACTACTTCCAAAGGGGCAAGTCAGCGGGAGAAGCCACTTGGCCTATCCGGCCAAGGGTCACTGTTCCCCGGCCACACTTGGCAGTAGGTCCCGGGGAGGAATAATGCCCATGGAAGTAGGAGGTACTACTTCCAAAGGGGCAAGTCAGCGGGAGAAGCCACTTGGCCTATCCGGCCAAGGGTCACTGTTCCCCGGCCACACTTGGCAGTAGGTCCCGGGGAGGAATAATGCCCATGGAAGTAGGAGCTACTACTTCCAAAGGGGCAAGTCAGCGGGAGAAGCCACTTGGCCTATCCGGCCAAGGGTCACTGTTCCCCGGCCACACTTGGCAGTAGGTCCCGGGGAGGAATAATGCCCATGGAAGTAGGAGCTACTACTTCCAAAGGGGCAAGTCAGCGGGAGAAGCCACTTGGCCTACCCGGCCAAGGGTCACTGTTCCCCGGCCACACTTGGCAGTAGGTCCCGGGGAGGAATAATGCCCATGGAAGTAGGAGCTACTACCTTCAAAGGGTGAAGACACTTGGCTCTAAGTCCCCGAGAGGTATAATGCCCATGGAAGTAAGAGCTACTACTTCCAAAGGGGCAAGTCAGCGGGAGAAGCCACTTGGCCTATCCGGCCAAGGGTCACTGTTCCCCGGCCACACTTGGCAGTAGGTCCCGGGGAGGAATAATGCCCATGGAAGTAGGAGGTACTACTTCCAAAGGGGCAAGTCAGCGGGAGAAGCCACTTGGCCTATCCGGCCAAGGGTCACTGTTCCCCGGCCACACTTGGCAGTAGGTCCCGGGGAGGAATAATGCCCATGGAAGTAGGAGCTACTACTTCCAAAGGGGCAAGTCAGCGGGAGAAGCCACTTGGCCTATCCGGCCAAGGGTCACTGTTCCCCGGCCACACTTGGCAGTAGGTCCCGGGGAGGAATAATGCCCATGGAAGTAGGAGCTACTACTTCCAAAGGGGCAAGTCAGCGGGAGAAGCCACTTGGCCTACCCGGCCAAGGGTCACTGTTCCCCGGCCACACTTGGCAGTAGGTCCCGGGGAGGAATAATGCCCATGGAAGTAGGAGCTACTACCTTCAAAGGGTGAAGACACTTGGCTCTAAGTCCCCGAGAGGTATAATGCCCATGGAAGTAAGAGCTACTACTTCCAAAGGGGCAAGTCAGCGGGAGAAGCCACTTGGCCTATCCGGCCAAGGGTCACTGTTCCCCGGCCACACTTGGCAGTAGGTCCCGGGGAGGAATAATGCCCATGGAAGTAGGAGGTACTACTTCCAAAGGGGCAAGTCAGCGGGAGAAGCCACTTGGCCTATCCGGCCAAGGGTCACTGTTCCCCGGCCACACTTGGCAGTAGGTCCCGGGGAGGAATAATGCCCATGGAAGTAGGAGGTACTACTTCCAAAGGGGCAAGTCAGCGGGAGAAGCCACTTGGCCTATCCGGCCAAGGGTCACTGTTCCCCGGCCACACTTGGCAGTAGGTCCCGGGGAGGAATAATGCCCATGGAAGTAGGAGCTACTACTTCCAAAGGGGCAAGTCAGCGGGAGAAGCCACTTGGCCTATCCGGCCAAGGGTCACTGTTCCCCGGCCACACTTGGCAGTAGGTCCCGGGGAGGAATAATGCCCATGGAAGTAGGAGCTACTACTTCCAAAGGGGCAAGTCAGCGGGAGAAGCCACTTGGCCTACCCGGCCAAGGGTCACTGTTCCCCGGCCACACTTGGCAGTAGGTCCCGGGGAGGAATAATGCCCATGGAAGTAGGAGCTACTACCTTCAAAGGGTGAAGACACTTGGCTCTAAGTCCCCGAGAGGTATAATGCCCATGGAAGTAAGAGCTACTACTTCCAAAGGGGCAAGTCAGCGGGAGAAGCCACTTGGCCTATCCGGCCAAGGGTCACTGTTCCCCGGCCACACTTGGCAGTAGGTCCCGGGGAGGAATAATGCCCATGGAAGTAGGAGGTACTACTTCCAAAGGGGCAAGTCAGCGGGAGAAGCCACTTGGCCTATCCGGCCAAGGGTCACTGTTCCCCGGCCACACTTGGCAGTAGGTCCCGGGGAGGAATAATGCCCATGGAAGTAGGAGCTACTACTTCCAAAGGGGCAAGTCAGCGGGAGAAGCCACTTGGCCTATCCGGCCAAGGGTCACTGTTCCCCGGCCACACTTGGCAGTAGGTCCCGGGGAGGAATAATGCCCATGGAAGTAGGAGCTACTACTTCCAAAGGGGCAAGTCAGCGGGAGAAGCCACTTGGCCTACCCGGCCAAGGGTCACTGTTCCCCGGCCACACTTGGCAGTAGGTCCCGGGGAGGAATAATGCCCATGGAAGTAGGAGCTACTACCTTCAAAGGGTGAAGACACTTGGCTCTAAGTCCCCGAGAGGTATAATGCCCATGGAAGTAAGAGCTACTACTTCCAAAGGGGCAAGTCAGCGGGAGAAGCCACTTGGCCTATCCGGCCAAGGGTCACTGTTCCCCGGCCACACTTGGCAGTAGGTCCCGGGGAGGAATAATGCCCATGGAAGTAGGAGGTACTACTTCCAAAGGGGCAAGTCAGCGGGAGAAGCCACTTGGCCTATCCGGCCAAGGGTCACTGTTCCCCGGCCACACTTGGCAGTAGGTCCCGGGGAGGAATAATGCCCATGGAAGTAGGAGGTACTACTTCCAAAGGGGCAAGTCAGCGGGAGAAGCCACTTGGCCTATCCGGCCAAGGGTCACTGTTCCCCGGCCACACTTGGCAGTAGGTCCCGGGGAGGAATAATGCCCATGGAAGTAGGAGCTACTACTTCCAAAGGGGCAAGTCAGCGGGAGAAGCCACTTGGCCTATCCGGCCAAGGGTCACTGTTCCCCGGCCACACTTGGCAGTAGGTCCCGGGGAGGAATAATGCCCATGGAAGTAGGAGCTACTACTTCCAAAGGGGCAAGTCAGCGGGAGAAGCCACTTGGCCTACCCGGCCAAGGGTCACTGTTCCCCGGCCACACTTGGCAGTAGGTCCCGGGGAGGAATAATGCCCATGGAAGTAGGAGCTACTACCTTCAAAGGGTGAAGACACTTGGCTCTAAGTCCCCGAGAGGTATAATGCCCATGGAAGTAAGAGCTACTACTTCCAAAGGGGCAAGTCAGCGGGAGAAGCCACTTGGCCTATCCGGCCAAGGGTCACTGTTCCCCGGCCACACTTGGCAGTAGGTCCCGGGGAGGAATAATGCCCATGGAAGTAGGAGGTACTACTTCCAAAGGGGCAAGTCAGCGGGAGAAGCCACTTGGCCTATCCGGCCAAGGGTCACTGTTCCCCGGCCACACTTGGCAGTAGGTCCCGGGGAGGAATAATGCCCATGGAAGTAGGAGCTACTACTTCCAAAGGGGCAAGTCAGCGGGAGAAGCAACTTGGCCTGACCGGCCACATGTCACTGTCCCCCGGCCAGACTTGGCGGCAAGTCCCGGGGAGGAATAATGCCCATGGAAGTAGGAGCTCCTACTTCCAAAGGGTGAGGTCAGCGGGAGAAGCCACTTGGCCTATCCGGCCAAGAGTCACTGTCCCCCGGCCAGACTTGGCTGCAAGTCCCGGGGAGGAATAATGCCCATGGAAGTAGGAGCTACTACTTCCAAAGGGTGAGGTCAGCGGGAGAAGCCACTTGGCCTATCCGGCCAAGAGTCACTGTCCCCCGGCCAGACTTGGCTGCAAGTCCCGGGGAGGAATAATGCCCATGGAAGTAGGAGCTACTACTTCCAAAGGGGCAAGTCAGCGGGAGAAGCCACTTGGCCTATCCGGCCACATGTCACTGTCCCCCGGCCTGACTTGGCGGCAAGTCCCGGGGAGGAATGATGCCCACGGAAGTGTGAGCTACTACTTCCAAAGGGTGAAGACACCTGGCTGTAGGTCAGCGAGAGGAATAATGCCCATGGAAGTGAGAGCTACTACTTCCAAAGGGGCACTTAAGCGGGAGCAGCCAGTTGGCCTATCCGGCCAAGAGTCACTGTTCCCCGGCCACACTTGGCAGTAGGTCCCGGGGAGGAATAATGCCCATGGAAGTCGTAGCTCCTACTTCCAAAGGGGCAAGTCAGCGGGAGAAGCCACTTGGCCTATCCGGCCAAGAGTCACTGTTCCCCGGCCACACTTGGCAGTAGGTCCCGGAGAGGAATAATGCCCATGGAAGTAGGAGCTACTACTTCCAAAGGGGCAAGTCAGCGGGAGAAGCCACTTGGCCTATCCGGCCAAGAGTCACTGTCCCCCGGCCAGACTTGGCGGCAAGTCCCGGGGAGGAATAATGCCCATGGAAGTAAGAGCCTAGCGGGAGCAGCCGCACAGGCTTCCCGGGAATGTGTCACTGTCCCCCCAGGCCAGACTTGGCGGCAAGTCCCGGGGAGGAATAGTGCTCATGGAAGTAGGAGCTCAGCGGGAGAAGCCGCTAAGGCTTACCCGGGAATGTGTCACTGTTCTCGGCCACGCTTGGTCGTAGGTCCCGGTGAGGAACATGCCCATGGAAGTCGGAGCTCCAAACTCCAAATTGACCTCAGCTGGAGCACTTGCTGAGGCTGCCCGGGCATGGGTGACTGTTCCCCGGGCTCACTTGGTCGTAGGTCCCGGTGTGGAACGTGCCCATGGAAGTTGAAGGGAAGAGAACCGCGAAAGGGAGTTTTTGCGCTAAGCCGCGGCCGAGGAGGGCGCACCGATCCCGGCTTGATTCCTGCCATTCCCGGTCCCCAAACCGGACTCGGCATGGTGGTTGGATCCGTGACCCTGGAACCCTGGGCGGGGAGCCTAGGGGCGAGAGGGGCCCCATGGAGCTCGGGCAGACTAGAAGTACCCTCGTCTGCCCGCTGGAGGGCGCCCTTCCCGGAGCGGAGGGGACCCCCTTGGCCACCAAGTGCAAGCCGAGTTTGGAGCTCGAAACCCGGCCAGGCTTGGTCGGAGGTCCCGGTGAGGAACATGGCCATGGAAGTCGGAGCTCAGCGGGAGCAGCCACTCAGGCTACCCGGGAATGTGTCACTGTCCCCCGGCCAAGACTTGGCGGCAAGTCCCGGGGAGGAATAGTGCCCATGGAAGTAAGAGTTCAGCGGGAGCAGCCGCTCAGGCTTACCCGGGAATGTGTCACTGTCCCCCGGCCAAGACTTGGCGGCAAGTCCCGGGGAGGAATAGTGCCCATGGAAGTAGCTCAGCGGGAGCAGCCACTCAGGCTACCCGGGAATGTGTCACTGTCCCCCGGCCAGACTTGGCGGCAAGTCCCGGGGAGGAATAGTGCCCATGGAAGTAGCTCAGCGGGAGCAGCTGCTGAGGCTACCCGTGAATGTGTCACTGTCCCTCGGCCACACTTGGTCGTTGGGTTTCTGATGAGGAACATGCCCATGGAAGTAAGAGTTCAGCGGGAGCAGCCGCTCAAGCTTACCCGGGAATGTGTCACTGTTCTCGGCCACGCTTGGTCGTAGGTCCCGGTGAGGAACATGCCCATGGAAGTCGGAGCTCCAAACTCCAAATTGCCCTCAGCGGGAGCACTTGCTGAGGCTGCCCGGGCATGGGTGACTGTTCCCCGGGCTCACTTGGTCGTAGGTCCCGGTGTGGAACGTGCCCATGGAAGTTGAAGGGAAGAGAACCGCGAAAGGGAGTTTTTGCGCTAAGCCGCGGCCGAGGAGGGCGCACCGATCCCGGCTTGATTCCTGCCATTCCCGGTCCCCAAACCGGACTCGGCATGGTGGTTGGATCCGTGACCCTGGAACCCTGGGCGGGGAGCCTAGGGGCGAGAGGGGCCCCATGGAGCTCGGGCAGACTAGAAGTACCCTCGTCTGCCCGCTGGAGGGCGCCCTTCCCGGAGCGGAGGGGACCCCCTTGGCCACCAAGTGCAAGCCGAGTTTGGAGCTCGAAACCCGGCCAGGCTTGGTCGGAGGTCCCGGTGAGGAACATGGCCATGGAAGTCGGAGCTCAGCGGGAGCAGCCACTCAGGCTACCCGGGTGTGTGTCACTGTCCCCCGGCCAAGACTTGGCGGCAAGTCCCGGGGAGGAATAGTGCTCATGGAAGTACCTCAGCGGGAGCAGCCACTCAGGCTACCCGGGAATGTGTCACTGTCCCCCGGCCAAGACTTGGCGGCAAGTCCCGGGGAGGAATAGTGCCCATGGAAGTAGCTCAGCGGGAGCAGCCACTCAGGCTACCCGGGAATGTGTCACTGTCCCCCGGCCAGACTTGGCGGCAGGTCCCGGGGAGGAATAGTGCTCATGGAAGTAGCTCAGCGGGAGCAGCCACTCAGGCTACCCGAGAATGTGTCACTGTCCCTCGGCCACCCTTGGTCGTTGGGTTCCTGATGAGGAACATGCCCATGGAACTAAAGAGTTCAGCGGGAGCATCCGCTCAGGCTACCCGGGAATGTGTCACTGTCCCCCGGCCAGACTTGGCGGCAGGTCCCGGGGAGGAATAGTGCCCATGGAAGTCGGAGCTCCAACCTCCAAGTTGACCTCAGCGGGAGCACTCGCTGAGGCTGCCCGGGCATGGGTGACTGTTCCCCGGCCACACTTGGTCGGAGGTCCCGGTGAGGAACATGCCCATGGAAGTTGGTGGGAAGAGAACCGCGAAAGGGAGTTTTGCGGCTGAGCCGCGGCCGAGGAGGTCTCACTAATTCCGGCATGATTCCTGCCAGGCCCGGTACCCTATATGGGACTCGGCTGGGTGGCTGTAGCCGGGACCCTGGAACCCTGGGCGGGGAGCCTAGGGGCGAGAGGGGCCCCATGGAGCTCGGGCAGACTAGAAGTACCCTCGTCTGCCCGCTGGAGGGCGCCCTTCCTGGAGCGGAGGGGACCCCCTTGGCCACCAAGTGCAAGCCGAGTTTGGAGCTCGAAACCCGGCCACACTTGGTAGTTGGTCCCGGTCAGGAACATGCCCATGGAAGTAAGAGCTCAGCGGGAGCAGCCACTCAGGCTACCCGGCAATGTGTCACTGTCCCCCGGCCAAGACTTGGCGGCAAGTCCCGGGGAGGAATAATGCCCATGGAAGTGGCTCAGCGGGAGCAGCCACTCAGGCTACCCGGGAATGTGTCACTGTCCCCCGGCCAAGACTTGGCGGCAGGTCCCGGGGAGGAATAGTGCCCATGGAAGTAGCTCAGCGGGAGCAGCCACTCAGGCTACCCGGGAATGTGTCACTGTCCCCCGGCCAGACTTGGCGGCAGGTCCCGGGGAGGAATAGTGCTCATGGAAGTAGCTCAGCGGGAGCAGCCACTCAGGCTACCCGAGAATGTGTCACTGTCCCTCGGCCACCCTTGGTCGTTGGGTTCCTGATGAGGAACATGCCCATGGAACTAAAGAGTTCAGCGGGAGCATCCGCTCAGGCTACCCGGGAATGTGTCACTGTCCCCCGGCCAGACTTGGCGGCAGGTCCCGGGGAGGAATAGTGCCCATGGAAGTCGGAGCTCCAACCTCCAAGTTGACCTCAGCGGGAGCACTCGCTGAGGCTGCCCGGGCATGGGTGACTGTTCCCCGGCCACACTTGGTCGGAGGTCCCGGTGAGGAACATGCCCATGGAAGTTGGTGGGAAGAGAACCGCGAAAGGGAGTTTTGCGGCTGAGCCGCGGCCGAGGAGGTCTCACTAATTCCGGCATGATTCCTGCCAGGCCCGGTACCCTATATGGGACTCGGCTGGGTGGCTGTAGCCGGGACCCTGGAACCCTGGGCGGGGAGCCTAGGGGCGAGAGGGGCCCCATGGAGCTCGGGCAGACTAGAAGTACCCTCGTCTGCCCGCTGGAGGGCGCCCTTCCCGGAGCGGAGGGGACCCCCTTGGCCACCAAGTGCAAGCCGAGTTTGGAGCTCGAAACCCGGCCACACTTGGTAGTTGGTCCCGGTCAGGAACATGCCCATGGAAGTAAGAGCTCAGCGGGAGCAGCCACTCAGGCTACCCGGCAATGTGTCACTGTCCCCCGGCCAAGACTTGGCGGCAAGTCCCGGGGAGGAATAATGCCCATGGAAGTAGCTCAGCGGGAGCAGCCACTCAGGCTACCCGGGAATGTGTCACTGTCCCCCGGCCAGACTTGGCGGCAGGTCCCGGGGAGGAATAGTGCTCATGGAAGTAGCTCAGCGGGAGCAGCCACTCAGGCTACCCGAGAATGTGTCACTGTCCCTCGGCCACCCTTGGTCGTTGGGTTCCTGATGAGGAACATGCCCATGGAACTAAAGAGTTCAGCGGGAGCATCCGCTCAGGCTACCCGGGAATGTGTCACTGTCCCCCGGCCAGACTTGGCGGCAGGTCCCGGGGAGGAATAGTGCCCATGGAAGTCGGAGCTCCAACCTCCAAGTTGACCTCAGCGGGAGCACTCGCTGAGGCTGCCCGGGCATGGGTGACTGTTCCCCGGCCACACTTGGTCGGAGGTCCCGGTGAGGAACATGCCCATGGAAGTTGGTGGGAAGAGAACCGCGAAAGGGAGTTTTGCGGCTGAGCCGCGGCCGAGGAGGTCTCACTAATTCCGGCATGATTCCTGCCAGGCCCGGTACCCTATATGGGACTCGGCTGGGTGGCTGTAGCCGGGACCCTGGAACCCTGGGCGGGGAGCCTAGGGGCGAGAGGGGCCCCATGGAGCTCGGGCAGACTAGAAGTACCCTCGTCTGCCCGCTGGAGGGCGCCCTTCCCGGAGCGGAGGGGACCCCCTTGGCCACCAAGTGCAAGCCGAGTTTGGAGCTCGAAACCCGGCCACACTTGGTAGTTGGTCCCGGTGAGGAACATGCCCATGGAAGTAAGAGCTCAGCGGGAGCAGCCACTCAGGCTACCCGGCAATGTGTCACTGTCCCCCGGCCAAGACTTGGCGGCAAGTCCCGGGGAGGAATAATGCCCATGGAAGTGGCTCAGCGGGAGCAGCCACTCAGGCTACCCGGGAATGTGTCACTGTCCCCCGGCCAAGACTTGGCGGCAGGTCCCGGGGAGGAATAGTGCCCATGGAAGTAGCTCAGCGGGAGCAGCCACTCAGGCTACCCGGGAATGTGTCACTGTCCCCCGGCCAGACTTGGCGGCAGGTCCCGGGGAGGAATAGTGCTCATGGAAGTAGCTCAGCGGGAGCAGCCACTCAGGCTACCCGAGAATGTGTCACTGTCCCTCGGCCACCCTTGGTCGTTGGGTTCCTGATGAGGAACATGCCCATGGAACTAAAGAGTTCAGCGGGAGCATCCGCTCAGGCTACCCGGGAATGTGTCACTGTCCCCCGGCCAGACTTGGCGGCAGGTCCCGGGGAGGAATAGTGCCCATGGAAGTCGGAGCTCCAACCTCCAAGTTGACCTCAGCGGGAGCACTCGCTGAGGCTGCCCGGGCATGGGTGACTGTTCCCCGGCCACACTTGGTCGGAGGTCCCGGTGAGGAACATGCCCATGGAAGTTGGTGGGAAGAGAACCGCGAAAGGGAGTTTTGCGGCTGAGCCGCGGCCGAGGAGGTCTCACTAATTCCGGCATGATTCCTGCCAGGCCCGGTACCCTATATGGGACTCGGCTGGGTGGCTGTAGCCGGGACCCTGGAACCCTGGGCGGGGAGCCTAGGGGCGAGAGGGGCCCCATGGGGCTCGGGCAGACTAGAAGTACCCTCGTCTGCCCGCTGGAGGGCGCCCTTCCCGGAGCGGAGGGGACCCCCTTGGCCACCAAGTGCAAGCCGAGTTTGGAGCTCGAAACCCGGCCACACTTGGTAGTTGGTCCCGGTGAGGAACATGCCCATGGAAGTAAGAGCTCAGCGGGAGCAGCCACTCAGGCTACCCGGCAATGTGTCACTGTCCCCCGGCCAAGACTTGGCGGCAAGTCCCGGGGAGGAATAATGCCCATGGAAGTGGCTCAGCGGGAGCAGCCACTCAGGCTACCCGGGAATGTGTCACTGTCCCCCGGCCAAGACTTGGCGGCAAGTCCCGGGGAGGAATAATGCCCATGGAAGTGGCTCAGCGGGAGCAGCCACTCAGGCTAGCCGGGAATGTGTCACTGTCCCCCGGCAGAGACTTGGCGGCAAGTCCCGGGGAGGAATAATGCCCATGGAAGTGGCTCAGCGGGAGCAGCCACTCAGGCTACCCGGGAATGTGTCACTGTCCCTCGGCCACACTTTGTCGTAGGTCCCGGTGAGGAACATGCCCATGGAAGTCGGAGCTCCAACCGGGTGAAGCCGCCGAGAGCTAGCCGGGAATAGGGCGCCAAACCCGGCTACCGCCCTCCAGGCTTGCCCCGGTCGAAAGACCTACGTCCTCGCAGCAGCACCAAGCGAAAAATTCTCTAAGTGTGGGAGAACCGGGGACCCGACCGGTGGCACTCTGCCTCTCGCTGCCGCCCTCCTGGAAGCGTCCTCGGTCACTCGGAGTACGGCAGATTTCAGAGCTCCGGAATGGTGAAAAAGAACCGGAGAGAGGGCGAATCCGGCTTCTCTCTGCCGGGCGAGGACCACCGCAGGCGGCGGGGACGTCTGACAGGAGACGGCGCCGCGGCAGGCTTTCTAAGTGGCTGGGCTTTTTGTCCTCGGCGAAAGTCGAAAAAATTTTGCGGTCCGAGCTGCCCTGCTCCTGCCGGGGAAGGCTTACCGCCGGCGGCTGCCAACCCCTGGCTTGCCCGCCGGATCGCCTTCGAAGGCTGCTGAAAAAGAACCCCGAGACGGGCACCTCTCGGAAGAACCGCAGACCAAAACCGACCGGTCCGACTTTCAGTGCACCTTCGGCGGCAGAGAGAAGCAGCAAAAATACCGGTCAGAGAAGGGGAGTTTTGGTCGACTCTGCCAGGCTTTTGCACTAAGTCAGATCCGTAATGCCAGCGGGACTGAGTCGCTTTTGCGTGCCGTGGTCCTGGAGGCCTGCTCGGACAGGGCGGTCCTTCGGGTCCCGCGGGAAGGGGCATTTCATGTTCCTCTGCGGGAGGTGATCCATTTTCTGCGGGAAATGGCGAGCCCCTTCGGCTACAAGAGTGTGTAGGTCCCGCTCAACAGTCTACGTCCTTAACCATCGGGGACTTTGTAGATTGTGCCCGTAATCGCTCTCCGCAGAACAGAGCGGGAGGTCTCCGCGGCGGAGGCCGGAGAGGGCGCGAGGTGAGCGGCATGGTATGACTGGGTTCGTGCCGCTCACTGGTACCCGGAGCGTGGCGCCCTCCGGGTAAAAGGCTAGCCGGGGCGAGCAGGTGGGTTGACGGGCGCATAAGCCACGCCGTCCCCGCCATACAAGGTGCCGGTGGCCTGGCGAACCACCGGCGTAAGGCTAGCCAGGGCGGACCGCGGGGGAGAGGGCGCATAAGCCACGCCGACCCCGCTGTACAAGGTGCCGGTGGCCTGGCGAACCACCGGCGTAAGGCTAGCCAAGGGCGTACCGCGGGGCAGAGGGCGCATAAGCCACGCTCTCTCTCCATCCCACCAGAACAAACGGGGAAAAATTTTCAAAGTGTGGGAGAACCGGGGACCCGACCGGTGGCACTCTGCCTCTCGCTGCCGCCCTCCTGGAAGCGTCCTCGGCCACTCGGTGTCCGGCAGATTTCAGAGCTCCGGAATGGTGAAAAAGAACCGGTGAGAGGGCGAATCCGGCTTCTCTCTGCCGGGCGAGGACCACCGCAGGCGGCATGGGAAGTCTGACAGGAGACGGCGCGGCGGGCAGGCTTTAAAAGTGCATGGGCTTTTGGCCTCGGCGAAAGTCGAAAAAATTTTGCGGTCCGAGCGGCCCTGCTCCTGCCGGGGAAGGCTCACCGCCGGCGGCTGCCAACCCCTGGCTTGCCCGCCGGATGGCCTTCGAAGGCTGCTGAAAAAGAACCCCGAGACGGGCACCTCTCGGAAGAACCGCAGACCAAAACGAACCGATCCCACCCTCAGTGCACCTTCGGCGGCAGAGAAAAGCATCAAAAATACCGGTCAAAGAAGCGAGGTTTTGGTCGACTCTGCCAGGTTTTTGCACTAAGTCAGATTTGTAATGCCAGCGGGACTGAGTCGCTTTTGCGTGCCGTGGTCCTGGAGGCCTGCTCGGACAGGGCGGTCCTTCGGGTCCCGCGGGAAGGGGCATTTCATGTTCCTCTGCGGGAGGTGATCCATTTTCTGCGGGAAATGGCGAGCCCCTTCGGCTACAAGAGTGTGTAGGTCCCGCTCAACAGTCTACGTCCTTAACCATCGGGGACTTTGTAGATTGTGCCCGTAATCGCTCTCCGCAGAACAGAGCGGGAGGTCTCCGCGGCGGAGGCCGGAGAGGGCGCGAGGTGAGCGGCATGGTATGACTGGGTTCGTGCCGCTCACTGGTACCCGGAGCGTGGCGCCCTCCGGGTAAAAGGCTAGCCGGGGCGAGCAGGTGGGTTGACGGGCGCATAAGCCACGCCGTCCCCGCCATACAAGGTGCCGGTGGCCTGGCGAACCACCGGCGTAAGGCTAGCCAGGGCGGACCGCGGGGCAGAGGGCGCTTAAGCCACGCTCTCTCTCCATCCCACCAGTACAAACGGGGAAAAAAATTTCAAAGTGTGGGAGAACCGGGGACCCGACCGGTGGCACTCTGCCTCTCGCTGCCGCCCTCCTGGAAGCGTCCTCGGTCACTCGGAGTACGGCAGATTCCAGAGCTCCGGAAGGGTGAAAAAGAACCGGAGAGAGGGCGACTCTGGTTTCTCACTGCCGGGCGAGGACCACCGCAGGCGGCGGGGACGTCTGACAGGAGACGGCGCCGCGGCAGGCTTTCTAAGTGGCTGGGCTTTTTGTCCTCGGCGAAAGTCGAAAAAATTTTGCGGTCCGAGCTGCCCTGCTCCTGCCGGGGAAGGCTTACCGCCGGCGGCTGCCAACCCCTGGCTTGCCCGCCGGATCGCCTTCGAAGGCTGCTGAAAAAGAACCCCGAGACGGGCACCTCTCGGAAGAACCGCAGACCAAAACCGACCGGTCCGACTTTCAGTGCACCTTCGGCGGCAGAGAGAAGCAGCAAAAATACCGGTCAGAGAAGGGGAGTTTTGGTCGACTCTGCCAGGCTTTTGCACTAAGTCAGATCCGTAATGCCAGCGGGACTGAGTCGCTTTTGCGTGCCGTGGTCCTGGAGGCCTGCTCGGACAGGGCGGTCCTTCGGGTCCCGCGGGAAGGGGCATTTCATGTTCCTCTGCGGGAGGTGATCCATTTTCTGCGGGAAATGGCGAGCCCCTTCGGCTACAAGAGTGTGTAGGTCCCGCTCAACAGTCTACGTCCTTAACCATCGGGGACTTTGTAGATTGTGCCCGTAATCGCTCTCCGCAGAACAGAGCGGGAGGTCTCCGCGGCGGAGGCCGGAGAGGGCGCGAGGTGAGCGGCATGGTATGACTGGGTTCGTGCCGCTCACTGGTACCCGGAGCGTGGCGCCCTCCGGGTAAAAGGCTAGCCGGGGCGAGCAGGTGGGTTGACGGGCGCATAAGCCACGCCGTCCCCGCCATACAAGGTGCCGGTGGCCTGGCGAACCACCGGCGTAAGGCTAGCCAGGGCGGACCGCGGGGGAGAGGGCGCATAAGCCACGCCGACCCCGCTGTACAAGGTGCCGGTGGCCTGGCGAACCACCGGCGTAAGGCTAGCCAAGGGCGTACCGCGGGGCAGAGGGCGCATAAGCCACGCTCTCTCTCCATCCCACCAGAACAAACGGGGAAAAATTTTCAAAGTGTGGGAGAACCGGGGACCCGACCGGTGGCACTCTGCCTCTCGCTGCCGCCCTCCTGGAAGCGTCCTCGGCCACTCGGTGTCCGGCAGATTTCAGAGCTCCGGAATGGTGAAAAAGAACCGGTGAGAGGGCGAATCCGGCTTCTCTCTGCCGGGCGAGGACCACCGCAGGCGGCATGGGAAGTCTGACAGGAGACGGCGCGGCGGGCAGGCTTTAAAAGTGCATGGGCTTTTGGCCTCGGCGAAAGTCGAAAAAATTTTGCGGTCCGAGCTGCCCTGCTCCTGCCGGGGAAGGCTCACCGCCGGCGGCTGCCAACCCCTGGCTTGCCCGCCGGATGGCCTTCGAAGGCTGCTGAAAAAGAACCCCGAGACGGGCACCTCTCGGAAGAACCGCAGACCAAAACGAACCGATCCCACCCTCAGTGCACCTTCGGCGGCAGAGAAAAGCATCAAAAATACCGGTCAAAGAAGCGAGGTTTTGGTCGACTCTGCCAGGTTTTTGCACTAAGTCAGATTTGTAATGCCAGCGGGACTGAGTCGCTTTTGCGTGCCGTGGTCCTGGAGGCCTGCTCGGACAGGGCGGTCCTTCGGGTCCCGCGGGAAGGGGCATTTCATGTTCCTCTGCGGGAGGTGATCCATTTTCTGCGGGAAATGGCGAGCCCCTTCGGCTACAAGAGTGTGTAGGTCCCGCTCAACAGTCTACGTCCTTAACCATCGGGGACTTTGTAGATTTTGCCCGTAATCGCTCTCCGCAGAACAGAGCGGGAGGTCTCCGCGGCGGAGGCCGGAGAGGGCGCGAGGTGAGCGGCATGGTATGACTGGGTTCGTGCCGCTCACTGGTACCCGGAGCGTGGCGCCCTCCGGGTAAAAGGCTAGCCGGGGCGAGCAGGTGGGTTGACGGGCGCATAAGCCACGCCGTCCCCGCCATACAAGGTGCCGGTGGCCTGGCGAACCACCGGCGTAAGGCTAGCCAGGGCGGACCGCGGGGGAGAGGGCGCATAAGCCACGCCGACCCCGCTGTACAAGGTGCCGGTGGCCTGGCGAACCACCGGCGTAAGGCTAGCCAAGGGCGTACCGCGGGGCAGAGGGCGCATAAGCCACGCTCTCTCTCCATCCCACCAGAACACACGGGGAAAAATTTTCAAAGTGTGGGAGAACCGGGGACCCGACCGGTGGCACTCTGCCTCTCGCTGCCGCCCTCCTGGAAGCGTCCTCGGCCACTCGGTGTCCGGCAGATTTCAGAGCTCCGGAATGGTGAAAAAGAACCGGTGAGAGGGCGACTCCGGATTCTCTCTGCCGGGCGAGGACCACCGCAGGCGGCATGGGAAGTCTGACAGGAGACGGCGCTGCGGGCAGGATTTCGAAGTGCATGGGCTTTTGGCCTCGGCGAAAGTCGAAAAAATTTTGCGGTCCGAGCTGCCCTGCTCCTGCCGGGGAAGGCTCACCGCCGGCGGCTGCCGACCCCTGGCTTGCCCGCCGGATGTCCTTCGAAGGCTGCTGAAAAAGAACTGCCAGGCGGGCACCTCTCGGAAGAACCGCAGACAAAAACATAAAAATTTTGGGCGATCCGACCCTCAGTGCACCTTCGGCGGCAGAGAAAAGCATCAAAAATACCGGTCAAAGAAGCGAGGTTTTGGTCGACTCTGCCAGGTTTTTGCACAAAGTGTTGGCATCGTGCGGCGTCGCGCTTTGCTGTACCGTATCCCCAATGGAGTGGCGCCCGGCGGGGTAGGCTAGCCATGTGAGGTCGAGGGCGGGAGGACGGGACGTAAGCCAGGCCGTTCTCCACAAGTAAATTCCGGACGCGGAGACCCCTTCTCCGCCCTACGGTCCCCAATGGGGTGGCGCCCGGCGGGTGAGGCTAGCCATGGGAGGACGGGACGTAAGCCAGGCCGTTCTCCACAAGAAATTCCGGACGCGGAGACCCCTTCTCCGCCCTACGGTCCCCAATGGGGTGGCGCCCGGCGGGTGAGGCTAGCCATGTGAGGTCGAGGGCGGGAGGACGGGACGTAAGCCAGGCCGTTCTCCACAAGTAAAATTCCGGACGCGGAGACCCCTTCTCCGCCCTACGGTCCCCAATGGGGTGGCGCCCGGCGGGTGAGGCTAGCCATGTGAGGTCGAGGGCGGGAGGACGGGACGTAAGCCAGGCCGTTCTCCACAAGTAAAATTCCGGACGCGGAGACCCCTTCTCCGCCCTACGGTCCCCAATGGGGTGGCGCCCGGCGGGTGAGGCTAGCCATGGGAGGACGGGACGTAAGCCAGGCCGTTCTCCACAAGAAATTCCGGACGCGGAGACCCCTTCTCCGCCCTACGGTCCCCAATGGGGTGGCGCCCGGCGGGTGAGGCTAGCCATGTGAGGTCGAGGGCGGGAGGACGGGACGTAAGCCAGGCCGTTCTCCACAAGTAAAATTCCGGACGCGGAGACCCCTTCTCCGCCCTACGGTCCCCAATGGGGTGGCGCCCGGCGGGTGAGGCTAGCCATGTGAGGTCGAGGGCGGGAGGACGGGACGTAAGCCAGGCCGTTCTCCACAAGTAAAATTCCGGACGCGGAGACCCCTTCTCCGCCCTACGGTCCCCAATGGGGTGGCGCCCGGCGGGTGAGGCTAGCCATGTGAGGTCGAGGGCGGGAGGACGGGACGTAAGCCAGGCCGTTCTCCACAAGTAAAATTCCGGACGCGGAGACCCCTTCTCCGCCCTACGGTCCCCAATGGGGTGGCTCCCGGCGGGTGAGGCTAGCCATGTGAGGTCGAGGGCGGGAGGACGGGACGCAAGCCAGGCCGTTCTCCACAAACTCCCAGCGGTAGAGTCTCGGCTCTCCGCTCTTTTGATCGATCTGACACAGCGCGATCCGGCGGGGCAAGGCACTTTGCTCGGTCAGGGGTATTGGCCCCGGCCGGTTTATGGTAAAGCGTTCCTTAGCCTCAGTCTTGGTCGCGCATCAATCCCCCGCTCCCCGTGAGCGGCTGTCGTCCTCTGCCTAAGGTTGTGTAGCGCGGTGCCAGTGTGGTCCTCGCACGGCCCCGCTCCTGCCACAAGCGGTAGGACTCTCTGCTTCGGCTGAGGTTTGCTACGAAGCGTATGGAACGGGCGTACTCCACCGTACCGTGGGTGGGGGGCGGCGGCGTTGGCGGCGGCAGCGTCCAGCGAGGAGCTCCGGCTCCCCGCGGTAGCGCCTCGCCTAGTGTCCCTCGGGCAAGTCCAATCGCCCCCCGCCCGGTCGGAGAGCGCAGACACTTCTGTGTCCACGGTTTATTTCCGCAGCACGAAAAGGGACGGCTCCCGCTTGCTCCTCGCGGGGACGAGGCTTAGACCCACCGTGGCGCTTCCGCGGTAGGTAGGGTCGTCTGCCGTAGGAGCGGTAGCGGTCGAGTGGTCCCCAGTGTACCCTGTTAGCGCTGCCCGCCTACGCCTGAAGAGCTGCGGACCGAGAAAAAGGTTCGCTCCGCTGCTGACGGCGAAGCGCGCGGCACGCCGCGGAAGAGGAGAGGGAGCGGTCGCCCCCGGGGCGGCTCCCCTCCGAGTCCGGCAGAAGCAGAGATTGTAGCGGAGGGGGGGGTTTTTCTAAATTCCCCGGGCGTGTTATCCCCAGCGGTAGCCTTCGAACTCTTCAACCGCAAGCACGATCGCACGTTCACAGCACCCGTCACTAGGAGCCGGGCCAGAGGCGGGCGGCAGACGAAACCGACATGAGCGCTTAAGGGTATTGCACCCCCGGCGCCCAGACCCTGGAAATTGAGTCTGCCCCCAAAGCCCACCCGCGTCCTCCTTGGCGCTCCCGGAGTACATGGTCGTAGATGGGCCATCGGTCGCTAATGCCAAACTGCGTCCCAGGGGTGCGTCCCCTCTGACCAACGGCAGACCCATCCCTCTCGCCAATCCGCGGATCCCCGCCAGGTCCCGAACAGGGCTCGTCCTTTAGCGTTTCAAATGCGCCCTCCCCGCCATACGAGGGGTTGAGGACCGTAGCCTTCCCTTACGAGAGGCACCAGGGGTGCGCCTGCTCGAGGGCCCGGCCGTGGGCGTAACGCTTGGGCCGCCCGGGGGAGTCGGTAGACCATGGGAGACCAACACTCGCACCCGAACGTTGCCCGTGCTTTGTGGAAGAGAGCTTCTTTTGCGAGGTTGTCGCTGCGGATGGCGCCCGGACAAACCCTATCCCTAATACTTCTGGGGAATTGGCGTCTAAGCCACCCTGCTCGGTATCCCTGCACCCACGAAGGGGGCCGTGGAAGGCTTGGGGTCTCGCCGGCGAAACCGACCGGATGCCCGGGGTACTGAACCCCCGGGGTCCCACCCTGGAAATTGAGCCGTCCGACCCCGCCACGTCTTCCTAGTGCTCTCCTTGGCTCCCCCGCCTGTGGGCGTCGTTAGGGGCTGCGGTCATCAGCGCCGGCTAAGCTTCGGCAACACGGCCGACCCACCCCTTCGGCGCCTGGGGGAGCCTGGTCCCAGTCCGGGCCGTTCCGTAGGGGCGGCTATCCCTTACATGAGGGACTCGGTGCGTCCGCTCGGGCTGCGGGGCTCCGGCTCCGACAGCCGGGGAGCTGGTTTTGACCGCGGGCCTCGACGGGAGCCGGCAGGGACCGGACTTAGGCGTCAAGCCGAAAATAACCCCGGCACCCTCGCGTGCTTCCAAAGCGAGGGGACCTTTGGCCGAGCGGGGGCACCGGAAGCCGAACCGACCCCAACCCCTCTTCCTACCCCAGGGCTGGGCTGACCAATCCCCTGATCGGGTCTAAAATGGAAGAAGGGGATTCGAGGGAAGGGGCTGGCGGAAGGCAGTTGCCCGACGGAGTAGGCGAAGGCCAGGCCGTTTCCGAGTCCCGAGCAGAGGAGGGCGAACTCGGCTCTTCATCGACCGACGGCGAGGCGAGGGCGGTGGCTGCCGCGGGGAAGACTCCATTGCTCGTCAGCGCGCTAGGAGCGGGGCCGACTGGCTGCTCGGGGTATGGCATCCCCGGGGGCCCACCCTGGAAATCTTCGCTCCTCAGCCGCTGCAGGTTATAAGGTCCCGCCGCGCGTAAGCGCTCAACTCTCCGACCCACGGATGTCGAGCCCATGGTGAGCCGGCCGTTTCGTACGGGGAAAAGGGGTCCTCTGGCCCCACATCGATCGAGGGGGGTTTAGATCCGCGGAGGCACGCACCGCGAGGC
>NW_027285001.1:197500-222500 GCF_040894005.1 Engystomops pustulosus
AGCCAGTTGGCCTATCCGGCCACATGTCACTGTCCCCCGGCCAGACTTGGCGGCAAGTCCCGGGGAGGAACAAGCCCATGGAAGTAGGAGCTCCTACTTCCAAAGTGATGACGTCAGCGGGAGCAGCCGCTCGGCCGTATCCGGCCGCATGTCACTGTTCCCCGGCCAGACTTGGCGGCAAGTCCCGGGGAGGAATAATGCCCATGGAAGTAGGAGCTCCTACTTCCAAAGGGGCAAGTCAGCGGGAGAAGCCACTTCGCCTACCCGGCCAAGTGTCACTGTCCCCCGGCCAGACTTGGCGGCAAGTCCCGGGGAGGAATAATGCCCATGGAAGTAGGAGCTCCTACTTCCAAAGGGGCAAGTCAGCGGGAGAAGCCACTTCGCCTACCCGGCCAAGTGTCACTGTCCCCCGGCCAGACTTGGCGGCAAGTCCCGGGGAGGAATAATGCCCATGGAAGTAGGAGCTCCTACTTCCAAAGGGGCAAGTCAGCGGGAGAAGCCACTTCGCCTACCCGGCCAAGTGTCACTGTCCCCCGGCCAGACTTGGCGGCAAGTCCCGGGGAGGAATAATGCCCATGGAAGTAGGAGCTCCTACTTCCAAAGGGGCAAGTCAGCGGGAGAAGCCACTTCGCCTACCCGGCCAAGTGTCACTGTCCCCCGGCCAGACTTGGCGGCAAGTCCCGGGGAGGAATAATGCCCATGGAAGTAGGAGCTCCTACTTCCAAAGGGGCAAGTCAGCGGGAGAAGCCACTTCGCCTACCCGGCCAAGTGTCACTGTCCCCCGGCCAGACTTGGCGGCAAGTCCCGGGGAGGAATAATGCCCATGGAAGTAGGAGCTCCTACTTCCAAAGGGGCAAGTCAGCGGGAGAAGCCACTTCGCCTATCCGGCCAAGAGTCACTGTACCCCGGCCACACTTGGCAGTAGGTCCCGGGGAGGAATAATGCCCATGGAAGTAAGAGCTCCTACTTCCAAAGGGGCAAGTCAGCGGGAGAAGCCAGTTGGCCTATCCGGCCAAGAGTCACTGTTCCCCGGCCACACTTGGCAGTAGGTCCCGAGGAGGAATAATGCCCATGGAAGTAAGAGCTCCTACTTCCAAAGGGGCAAGTCAGCGGGAGAAGCCAGTTGGCCTATCCGGCCAAGAGTCACTGTTCCCCGGCCACACTAGGCAGTAGGTCCCGGGGAGGAATAATGCCCATGGAAGTAGGAGCCTCTACTTCCAAAGGGGCAAGTCAGCGGGAGAAGCCAGTTGGCCTATCCGGCCTAGAGTCACTGTTCCCCGGCCACATTTGGCAGTAGGTCCCTGGGAGGAATAATGCCCATGGAAGTAGGAGCTACTACCTCCAAAGGGTGAAGACACTTGGCTCTAAGTGCCCGAGAGGTGTAATGCCCTTGGAAGTAAGAGCTCCTACTTCCAAAGGGGCAAGTCAGCGGGAGAAGCCAGTTGGCCTATCCGGCCAAGAGTCACTGTTCCCCGGCTACACTAGGCAGTAGGTCCCTGGGAGGAATAATGCCCATGGAAGTAGGAGCTACTACCTCCAAAGGGTGAAGACACTTGGCTCTAAGTGCCCGAGAGGTGTAATGCCCTTGGAAGTAAGAGCTCCTACTTCCAAAGGGGCAAGTCAGCGGGAGAAGCCAGTTGGCCTATCCGGCCAAGAGTCACTGTTCCCCGGCCACACTTGGCAGTAGGTCCCGGGGAGGAATAATGCCCATGGAAGTAGGAGCCTCTACTTCCAAAGGGGCAAGTCAGCGGGAGCAGCCAGTTGGCCTATCCGGCCAAGGGTCACTGTTCCCCGGCCACACTTGGCAGTAGGTCCCGGGGAGGAATAATGCCCATGGAAGTAAGAGCTCCTACTTCCAAAGGGGCAAGTCAGCGGGAGAAGCCAGTTGGCCTATCCGGCCAAGAGTCACTGTTCCCCGGCCACACTTGGCAGTAGGTCCCGAGGAGGAATAATGCCCATGGAAGTAAGAGCTCCTACTTCCAAAGGGGCAAGTCAGCGGGAGAAGCCAGTTGGCCTATCCGGCCAAGAGTCACTGTTCCCCGGCCACACTTGGCAGTAGGTCCCGGGGAGGAATAATGCCCATGGAAGTAGGAGCTACTACCTCCAAAGGGTGAAGACACTTGGCTCTAAGTGCCCGAGAGGTATAATGCCCATGGAAGTAAGAGCTCCTACTTCCAAAGGGGCAAGTCAGCGGGAGCAGCCAGTTGGCCTATCCGGCCAAGGGTCACTGTTCCCCGGCCACACTTGGCAGTAGGTCCCGGGGAGGAATAATGCCCATGGAAGTAGGAGCCTCTACTTCCAAAGGGGCAAGTCAGCGGGAGCAGCCAGTTGGCCTATCCGGCCAAGGGTCACTGTTCCCCGGCCACACTTGGCAGTAGGTCCCGGGGAGGAATAATGCCCATGGAAGTAAGAGCTCCTACTTCCAAAGGGGCAAGTCAGCGGGAGAAGCCAGTTGGCCTATCCGGCCTAGAGTCACTGTTCCCCGGCCACATTTGGCAGTAGGTCCCTGGGAGGAATAATGCCCATGGAAGTAGGAGCTACTACCTCCAAAGGGTGAAGACACTTGGCTCTAAGTGCCCGAGAGGTGTAATGCCCTTGGAAGTAAGAGCTCCTACTTCCAAAGGGGCAAGTCAGCGGGAGAAGCCAGTTGGCCTATCCGGCCAAGAGTCACTGTTCCCCGGCTACACTAGGCAGTAGGTCCCGGGGAGGAATAATGCCCATGGAAGTAGGAGCTACTACTTCCAAAGGGGCAAGTCAGCGGGAGAAGCCAGTTGGCCTATCCGGCCAAGAGTCACTGTTCCCCGGCCACACTAGGCAGTAGGTCCCGGGGAGGAATAATGCCCATGGAAGTAGGAGCTACTACTTCCAAAGGGGCAAGTCAGCGGGAGAAGCCAGTTGGCCTATCCGGCCTAGAGTCACTGTTCCCCGGCCACATTTGGCAGTAGGTCCCTGGGAGGAATAATGCCCATGGAAGTAGGAGCTACTACCTCCAAAGGGTGAAGACACTTGGCTCTAAGTGCCCGAGAGGTGTAATGCCCTTGGAAGTAAGAGCTCCTACTTCCAAAGGGGCAAGTCAGCGGGAGAAGCCAGTTGGCCTATCCGGCCAAGAGTCACTGTTCCCCGGCCACACTTGGCAGTAGGTCCCGGGGAGGAATAATGCCCATGGAAGTAGGAGCCTCTACTTCCAAAGGGGCAAGTCAGCGGGAGCAGCCAGTTGGCCTATCCGGCCAAGGGTCACTGTTCCCCGGCCACACTTGGCAGTAGGTCCCGGGGAGGAATAATGCCCATGGAAGTAAGAGCTCCTACTTCCAAAGGGGCAAGTCAGCGGGAGAAGCCAGTTGGCCTATCCGGCCAAGAGTCACTGTTCCCCGGCCACACTTGGCAGTAGGTCCCGAGGAGGAATAATGCCCATGGAAGTAAGAGCTCCTACTTCCAAAGGGGCAAGTCAGCGGGAGAAGCCACTTGGCCTATCCGGCCAAGGGTCACTGTTCCCCGGCCACACTTGGCAGTAGGTCCCGGGGAGGAATAATGCCCATGGAAGTAGGAGCTACTACTTCCAAAGGGGCAAGTCAGCGGGAGAAGCCACTTGGCCTATCCGGCCAAGGGTCACTGTTCCCCGGCCACACTTGGCAGTAGGTCCCGGGGAGGAATAATGCCCATGGAAGTAGGAGCCTCTACTTCCAAAGGGGCAAGTCAGCGGGAGAAGCCACTTGGTCTACCCGGCCAAGGGTCCCTGTTCCCCGGCCACACTTGGCAGTAGGTCCCGGGGAGGAATAATGCCCATGGAAGTAGGAGCTACTACTTCCAAAGGGGCAAGTCAGCGGGAGAAGCCACTTGGCCTACCCGGTTTAGGGTCACTGTTCCCCGGCCACACTTGGCAGTAGGTCCCGGGGAGGAATAATGCCCATGGAAGTAGGAGCTACTACTTCCAAAGGGGCAAGTCAGCGGGAGAAGCCACTTGGCCTACCCGGTTTAGGGTCACTGTTCCCCGGCCACACTTGGCAGTAGGTCCCGGGGAGGAATAATGCCCATGGAAGTAGGAGCTACTACTTCCAAAGGGGCAAGTCAGCGGGAGAAGCCACTTGGCCTACCCGGCCAAGGGTCACTGTTCCCCGGCCACACTTGGCAGTAGGTCCCGGGGAGGAATAATGCCCATGGAAGTAGGAGCTACTACTTCCAAAGGGGCAAGTCAGCGGGAGAAGCCACTTGGCCTATCCGGCCAAGGGTCACTGTTCCCCGGCCACACTTGGCAGTAGGTCCCGGGGAGGAATAATGCCCATGGAAGTAGGAGCTACTACTTCCAAAGGGGCAAGTCAGCGGGAGAAGCCACTTGGCCTATCCGGCCAAGGGTCACTGTTCCCCGGCCACACTTGGCAGTAGGTCCCGGGGAGGAATAATGCCCATGGAAGTAGGAGCTACTACTTCCAAAGGGGCAAGTCAGCGGGAGAAGCCACTTGGCCTACCCGGCCAAGGGTCACTGTTCCCCGGCCACACTTGGCAGTAGGTCCCGGGGAGGAATAATGCCCATGGAAGTAGGAGCTACTACCTTCAAAGGGTGAAGACACTTGGCTCTAAGTCCCCGAGAGGTATAATGCCCATGGAAGTAAGAGCTACTACTTCCAAAGGGGCAAGTCAGCGGGAGAAGCCACTTGGCCTATCCGGCCAAGGGTCACTGTTCCCCGGCCACACTTGGCAGTAGGTCCCGGGGAGGAATAATGCCCATGGAAGTAGGAGGTACTACTTCCAAAGGGGCAAGTCAGCGGGAGAAGCCACTTGGCCTATCCGGCCAAGGGTCACTGTTCCCCGGCCACACTTGGCAGTAGGTCCCGGGGAGGAATAATGCCCATGGAAGTAGGAGCTACTACTTCCAAAGGGGCAAGTCAGCGGGAGAAGCCACTTGGCCTATCCGGCCAAGGGTCACTTTTCCCCGGCCACACTTGGCAGTAGGTCCCGGGGAGGAATAATGCCCATGGAAGTAGGAGCTACTACTTCCAAAGGGGCAAGTCAGCGGGAGAAGCCACTTGGCCTATCCGGCCAAGGGTCACTGTTCCCCGGCCACACTTGGCAGTAGGTCCCGGGGAGGAATAATGCCCATGGAAGTAGGAGCTACTACTTCCAAAGGGGCAAGTCAGCGGGAGAAGCCACTTGGCCTACCCGGCCAAGGGTCACTGTTCCCCGGCCACACTTGGCAGTAGGTCCCGGGGAGGAATAATGCCCATGGAAGTAGGAGCTACTACCTTCAAAGGGTGAAGACACTTGGCTCTAAGTCCCCGAGAGGTATAATGCCCATGGAAGTAAGAGCTACTACTTCCAAAGGGGCAAGTCAGCGGGAGAAGCCACTTGGCCTATCCGGCCAAGGGTCACTGTTCCCCGGCCACACTTGGCAGTAGGTCCCGGGGAGGAATAATGCCCATGGAAGTAGGAGGTACTACTTCCAAAGGGGCAAGTCAGCGGGAGAAGCCACTTGGCCTATCCGGCCAAGGGTCACTGTTCCCCGGCCACACTTGGCAGTAGGTCCCGGGGAGGAATAATGCCCATGGAAGTAGGAGCTACTACTTCCAAAGGGGCAAGTCAGCGGGAGAAGCCACTTGGCCTATCCGGCCAAGGGTCACTGTTCCCCGGCCACACTTGGCAGTAGGTCCCGGGGAGGAATAATGCCCATGGAAGTAGGAGCTACTACTTCCAAAGGGGCAAGTCAGCGGGAGAAGCCACTTGGCCTATCCGGCCAAGGGTCACTGTTCCCCGGCCACACTTGGCAGTAGGTCCCGGGGAGGAATAATGCCCATGGAAGTAGGAGCTACTACTTCCAAAGGGGCAAGTCAGCGGGAGAAGCCACTTGGCCTACCCGGCCAAGGGTCACTGTTCCCCGGCCACACTTGGCAGTAGGTCCCGGGGAGGAATAATGCCCATGGAAGTAGGAGCTACTACCTTCAAAGGGTGAAGACACTTGGCTCTAAGTCCCCGAGAGGTATAATGCCCATGGAAGTAAGAGCTACTACTTCCAAAGGGGCAAGTCAGCGGGAGAAGCCACTTGGCCTATCCGGCCAAGGGTCACTGTTCCCCGGCCACACTTGGCAGTAGGTCCCGGGGAGGAATAATGCCCATGGAAGTAGGAGGTACTACTTCCAAAGGGGCAAGTCAGCGGGAGAAGCCAGTTGGCCTATCCGGCCTAGAGTCACTGTTCCCCGGCCACATTTGGCAGTAGGTCCCTGGGAGGAATAATGCCCATGGAAGTAGGAGCTACTACCTCCAAAGGGTGAAGACACTTGGCTCTAAGTGCCCGAGAGGTGTAATGCCCTTGGAAGTAAGAGCTCCTACTTCCAAAGGGGCAAGTCAGCGGGAGAAGCCAGTTGGCCTATCCGGCCAAGAGTCACTGTTCCCCGGCCACACTTGGCAGTAGGTCCCGGGGAGGAATAATGCCCATGGAAGTAAGAGCTCCTACTTCCAAAGGGGCAAGTCAGCGGGAGAAGCCAGTTGGCCTATCCGGCCAAGAGTCACTGTTCCCCGGCTACACTAGGCAGTAGGTCCCGGGGAGGAATAATGCCCATGGAAGTAGGAGCTACTACTTCCAAAGGGGCAAGTCAGCGGGAGAAGCCACTTGGCCTATCCGGCCAAGAGTCACTGTCCCCCGGCCAGACTTGGCGGCAAGTCCCGGGGAGGAATAATGCCCATGGAAGTAAGAGCCTAGCGGGAGCAGCCGCACAGGCTTCCCGGGAATGTGTCACTGTCCCCCCAGGCCAGACTTGGCGGCAAGTCCCGGGGAGGAATAGTGCTCATGGAAGTCGGAGCTCAGCGGGAGAAGCCGCTAAGGCTTACCCGGGAATGTGTCACTGTTCTCGGCCACGCTTGGTCGTAGGTCCCGGTGAGGAACATGCCCATGGAAGTCGGAGCTCCAAACTCCAAATTGACCTCAGCTGGAGCACTTGCTGAGGCTGCCCGGGCATGGGTGACTGTTCCCCGGGCTCACTTGGTCGTAGGTCCCGGTGTGGAACGTGCCCATGGAAGTTGAAGGGAAGAGAACCGCGAAAGGGAGTTTTTGCGCTAAGCCGCGGCCGAGGAGGGCGCACCGATCCCGGCTTGATTCCTGCCATTCCCGGTCCCCAAACCGGACTCGGCATGGTGGTTGGATCCGTGACCCTGGAACCCTGGGCGGGGAGCCTAGGGGCGAGAGGGGCCCCATGGAGCTCGGGCAGACTAGAAGTACCCTCGTCTGCCCGCTGGAGGGCGCCCTTCCCGGAGCGGAGGGGACCCCCTTTGCCACCAAGTGCAAGCCGAGTTTGGAGCTCGAAACCCGGCCAGGCTTGGTCGGAGGTCCCGGTGAGGAACATGGCCATGGAAGTCGGAGCTCAGCGGGAGCAGCCACTCAGGCTACCCGGGAATGTGTCACTGTCCCCCGGCCAGACTTGGCGGCAAGTCCCGGGGAGGAATAGTGCCCATGGAAGTAAGAGCTCAGCGGGAGCAGCCACTCAGGCTACCCGGGAATGTGTCACTGTCCCCCGGCCAAGACTTGGCGGCAAGTCCCGGGGAGGAATAGTGCCCATGGAAGTAGCTCAGCGGGAGCAGCCACTCAGGCTACCCGGGAATGTGTCACTGTCCCCCGGCCAGACTTGGCGGCAAGTCCCGGGGAGGAATAGTGCCCATGGAAGTAGCTCAGCGGGAGCAGCTGCTGAGGCTACCCGTGAATGTGTCACTGTCCCTCGGCCACACTTGGTCGTTGGGTTTCTGATGAGGAACATGCCCATGGAAGTAAGAGTTCAGCGGGAGAAGCCGCTCAGGCTTACCCGGGAATGTGTCACTGTTCTCGGCCACGCTTGGTCGTAGGTCCCGGTGAGGAACATGCCCATGGAAGTCGGAGCTCCAAACTCCAAATTGCCCTCAGCGGGAGCACTTGCTGAGGCTGCCCGGGCATGGGTGACTGTTCCCCGGGCTCACTTGGTCGTAGGTCCCGGTGTGGAACGTGCCCATGGAAGTTGAAGGGAAGAGAACCGCGAAAGGGAGTTTTTGCGCTAAGCCGCGGCCGAGGAGGGCGCACCGATCCCGGCTTGATTCCTGCCATTCCCGGTCCCCAAACCGGACTCGGCATGGTGGTTGGATCCGTGACCCTGGAACCCTGGGCGGGGAGCCTAGGGGCGAGAGGGGCCCCATGGAGCTCGGGCAGACTAGAAGTACCCTCGTCTGCCCGCTGGAGGGCGCCCTTCCCGGAGCGGAGGGGACCCCCTTGGCCACCAAGTGCAAGCCGAGTTTGGAGCTCGAAACCCGGCCAGGCTTGGTCGGAGGTCCCGGTGAGGAACATGGCCATGGAAGTCGGAGCTCAGCGGGAGCAGCCACTCAGGCTACCCGGGAATGTGTCACTGTCCCCCGGCCAAGACTTGGCGGCAAGTCCCGGGGAGGAATAGTGCTCATGGAAGTACCTCAGCGGGAGCAGCCACTCAGGCTACCCGGGAATGTGTCACTGTCCCCCGGCCAAGACTTGGCGGCAAGTCCCGGGGAGGAATAGTGCCCATGGAAGTAGCTCAGCGGGAGCAGCCACTCAGGCTACCCGGGAATGTGTCACTGTCCCCCGGCCAGACTTGGCGGCAGGTCCCGGGGAGGAATAGTGCTCATGGAAGTAGCTCAGCGGGAGCAGCCACTCAGGCTACCCGAGAATGTGTCACTGTCCCTCGGCCACCCTTGGTCGTTGGGTTCCTGATGAGGAACATGCCCATGGAACTAAAGAGTTCAGCGGGAGCATCCGCTCAGGCTACCCGGGAATGTGTCACTGTCCCCCGGCCAGACTTGGCGGCAGGTCCCGGGGAGGAATAGTGCCCATGGAAGTCGGAGCTCCAACCTCCAAGTTGACCTCAGCGGGAGCACTCGCTGAGGCTGCCCGGGCATGGGTGACTGTTCCCCGGCCACACTTGGTCGGAGGTCCCGGTGAGGAACATGCCCATGGAAGTTGGTGGGAAGAGAACCGCGAAAGGGAGTTTTGCGGCTGAGCCGCGGCCGAGGAGGTCTCACTAATTCCGGCATGATTCCTGCCAGGCCCGGTACCCTATATGGGACTCGGCTGGGTGGCTGTAGCCGGGACCCTGGAACCCTGGGCGGGGAGCCTAGGGGCGAGAGGGGCCCCATGGAGCTCGGGCAGACTAGAAGTACCCTCGTCTGCCCGCTGGAGGGCGCCCTTCCCGGAGCGGAGGGGACCCCCTTGGCCACCAAGTGCAAGCCGAGTGTGGAGCTCGAAACCCGGCCACACTTGGTAGTTGGTCCCGGTCAGGAACATGCCCATGGAAGTAAGAGCTCAGCGGGAGCAGCCACTCAGGCTACCCGGCAATGTGTCACTGTCCCCCGGCCAAGACTTGGCGGCAAGTCCCGGGGAGGAATAATGCCCATGGAAGTAGCTCAGCGGGAGCAGCCACTCAGGCTACCCGGGAATGTGTCACTGTCCCCCGGCCAGACTTGGCGGCAGGTCCCGGGGAGGAATAGTGCTCATGGAAGTAGCTCAGCGGGAGCAGCCACTCAGGCTACCCGAGAATGTGTCACTGTCCCTCGGCCACCCTTGGTCGTTGGGTTCCTGATGAGGAACATGCCCATGGAACTAAAGAGTTCAGCGGGAGCATCCGCTCAGGCTACCCGGGAATGTGTCACTGTCCCCCGGCCAGACTTGGCGGCAGGTCCCGGGGAGGAATAGTGCCCATGGAAGTCGGAGCTCCAACCTCCAAGCTGACCTCAGCGGGAGCACTCGCTGAGGCTGCCCGGGCATGGGTGACTGTTCCCCGGCCACACTTGGTCGGAGGTCCCGGTGAGGAACATGCCCATGGAAGTTGGTGGGAAGAGAACCGCGAAAGGGAGTTTTGCGGCTGAGCCGCGGCCGAGGAGGTCTCACTAATTCCGGCATGATTCCTGCCAGGCCCGGTACCCTATATGGGACTCGGCTGGGTGGCTGTAGCCGGGACCCTGGAACCCTGGGCGGGGAGCCTAGGGGCGAGAGGGGCCCCATGGAGCTCGGGCAGACTAGAAGTACCCTCGTCTGCCCGCTGGAGGGCGCCCTTCCCGGAGCGGAGGGGACCCCCTTGGCCACCAAGTGCAAGCCGAGTTTGGAGCTCGAAACCCGGCCAGGCTTGGTCGGAGGTCCCGGTGAGGAACATGGCCATGGAAGTCGGAGCTCAGCGGGAGCAGCCACTCAGGCTACCCGGGAATGTGTCACTGTCCCCCGGCCAAGACTTGGCGGCAAGTCCCGGGGAGGAATAGTGCTCATGGAAGTACCTCAGCGGGAGCAGCCACTCAGGCTACCCGGGAATGTGTCACTGTCCCCCGGCCAAGACTTGGCGGCAAGTCCCGGGGAGGAATAGTGCCCATGGAAGTAGCTCAGCGGGAGCAGCCACTCAGGCTACCCGGGAATGTGTCACTGTCCCCCGGCCAGACTTGGCGGCAGGTCCCGGGGAGGAATAGTGCTCATGGAAGTAGCTCAGCGGGAGCAGCCACTCAGGCTACCCGAGAATGTGTCACTGTCCCTCGGCCACCCTTGGTCGTTGGGTTCCTGATGAGGAACATGCCCATGGAACTAAAGAGTTCAGCGGGAGCATCCGCTCAGGCTACCCGGGAATGTGTCACTGTCCCCCGGCCAGACTTGGCGGCAGGTCCCGGGGAGGAATAGTGCCCATGGAAGTCGGAGCTCCAACCTCCAAGTTGACCTCAGCGGGAGCACTCGCTGAGGCTGCCCGGGCATGGGTGACTGTTCCCCGGCCACACTTGGTCGGAGGTCCCGGTGAGGAACATGCCCATGGAAGTTGGTGGGAAGAGAACCGCGAAAGGGAGTTTTGCGGCTGAGCCGCGGCCGAGGAGGTCTCACTAATTCCGGCATGATTCCTGCCAGGCCCGGTACCCTATATGGGACTCGGCTGGGTGGCTGTAGCCGGGACCCTGGAACCCTGGGCGGGGAGCCTAGGGGCGAGAGGGGCCCCATGGAGCTCGGGCAGACTAGAAGTACCCTCGTCTGCCCGCTGGAGGGCGCCCTTCCCGGAGCGGAGGGGACCCCCTTGGCCACCAAGTGCAAGCCGAGTTTGGAGCTCGAAACCCGGCCACACTTGGTAGTTGGTCCCGGTCAGGAACATGCCCATGGAAGTAAGAGCTCAGCGGGAGCAGCCACTCAGGCTACCCGGCAATGTGTCACTGTCCCCCGGCCAAGACTTGGCGGCAAGTCCCGGGGAGGAATAATGCCCATGGAAGTGGCTCAGCGGGAGCAGCCACTCAGGCTACCCGGGAATGTGTCACTGTCCCCCGGCCAAGACTTGGCGGCAAGTCCCGGGGAGGAATAGTGCCCATGGAAGTAGCTCAGCGGGAGCAGCCACTCAGGCTACCCGGGAATGTGTCACTGTCCCCCGGCCAGACTTGGCGGCAGGTCCCGGGGAGGAATAGTGCTCATGGAAGTAGCTCAGCGGGAGCAGCCACTCAGGCTACCCGAGAATGTGTCACTGTCCCTCGGCCACCCTTGGTCGTTGGGTTCCTGATGAGGAACATGCCCATGGAACTAAAGAGTTCAGCGGGAGCATCCGCTCAGGCTACCCGGGAATGTGTCACTGTCCCCCGGCCAGACTTGGCGGCAGGTCCCGGGGAGGAATAGTGCCCATGGAAGTCGGAGCTCCAACCTCCAAGTTGACCTCAGCGGGAGCACTCGCTGAGGCTGCCCGGGCATGGGTGACTGTTCCCCGGCCACACTTGGTCGGAGGTCCCGGTGAGGAACATGCCCATGGAAGTTGGTGGGAAGAGAACCGCGAAAGGGAGTTTTGCGGCTGAGCCGCGGCCGAGGAGGTCTCACTAATTCCGGCATGATTCCTGCCAGGCCCGGTACCCTATATGGGACTCGGCTGGGTGGCTGTAGCCGGGACCCTGGAACCCTGGGCGGGGAGCCTAGGGGCGAGAGGGGCCCCATGGAGCTCGGGCAGACTAGAAGTACCCTCGTCTGCCCGCTGGAGGGCGCCCTTCCTGGAGCGGAGGGGACCCCCTTGGCCACCAAGTGCAAGCCGAGTTTGGAGCTCGAAACCCGGCCACACTTGGTAGTTGGTCCCGGTCAGGAACATGCCCATGGAAGTAAGAGCTCAGCGGGAGCAGCCACTCAGGCTACCCGGCAATGTGTCACTGTCCCCCGGCCAAGACTTGGCGGCAAGTCCCGGGGAGGAATAGTGCCCATGGAAGTGGCTCAGCGGGAGCAGCCACTCAGGCTACCCGGGAATGTGTCACTGTCCCCCGGCCAAGACTTGGCGGCAAGTCCCGGGGAGGAATAGTGCCCATGGAAGTAGCTCAGCGGGAGCAGCCACTCAGGCTACCCGGGAATGTGTCACTGTCCCCCGGCCAGACTTGGCGGCAGGTCCCGGGGAGGAATAGTGCTCATGGAAGTAGCTCAGCGGGAGCAGCCACTCAGGCTACCCGAGAATGTGTCACTGTCCCTCGGCCACCCTTGGTCGTTGGGTTCCTGATGAGGAACATGCCCATGGAACTAAAGAGTTCAGCGGGAGCATCCGCTCAGGCTACCCGGGAATGTGTCACTGTCCCCCGGCCAGACTTGGCGGCAGGTCCCGGGGAGGAATAGTGCCCATGGAAGTCGGAGCTCCAACCTCCAAGTTGACCTCAGCGGGAGCACTCGCTGAGGCTGCCCGGGCATGGGTGACTGTTCCCCGGCCACACTTGGTCGGAGGTCCCGGTGAGGAACATGCCCATGGAAGTTGGTGGGAAGAGAACCGCGAAAGGGAGTTTTGCGGCTGAGCCGCGGCCGAGGAGGTCTCACTAATTCCGGCATGATTCCTGCCAGGCCCGGTACCCTATATGGGACTCGGCTGGGTGGCTGTAGCCGGGACCCTGGAACCCTGGGCGGGGAGCCTAGGGGCGAGAGGGGCCCCATGGAGCTCGGGCAGACTAGAAGTACCCTCGTCTGCCCGCTGGAGGGCGCCCTTCCCGGAGCGGAGGGGACCCCCTTGGCCACCAAGTGCAAGCCGAGTTTGGAGCTCGAAACCCGGCCACACTTGGTAGTTGGTCCCGGTCAGGAACATGCCCATGGAAGTAAGAGCTCAGCGGGAGCAGCCACTCAGGCTACCCGGCAATGTGTCACTGTCCCCCGGCCAAGACTTGGCGGCAAGTCCCGGGGAGGAATAATGCCCATGGAAGTGGCTCAGCGGGAGCAGCCACTCAGGCTACCCGGGAATGTGTCACTGTCCCCCGGCCAAGACTTGGCGGCAAGTCCCGGGGAGGAATAATGCCCATGGAAGTGGCTCAGCGGGAGCAGCCACTCAGGCTAGCCGGGAATGTGTCACTGTCCCCCGGCCGAGACTTGGCGGCAAGTCCCGGGGAGGAATAATGCCCATGGAAGTGGCTCAGCGGGAGCAGCCACTCAGGCTACCCGGGAATGTGTCACTGTCCCTCGGCCACACTTTGTCGTAGGTCCCGGTGAGGAACATGCCCATGGAAGTCGGAGCTCCAACCGGGTGAAGCCGCCGAGAGCTAGCCGGGAATAGGGCGCCAAACCCGGCTACCGCCCTCCAGGCTTGCCCCGGTGGAAAGACCTACGTCCTCGCAGCAGCACCAAGCGAAAAATTCTCTAAGTGTGGGAGAACCGGGGACCCGACCGGTGGCACTCTGCCTCTCGCTGCCGCCCTCCTGGAAGCGTCCTCGGTCACTCGGAGTACGGCAGATTTCAGAGCTCCGGAATGGTGAAAAAGAACCGGAGAGAGGGCGAATCCGGCTTCTCTCTGCCGGGCGAGGACCACCGCAGGCGGCGGGGACGTCTGACAGGAGACGGCGCCGCGGCAGGCTTTCTAAGTGGCTGGGCTTTTTGTCCTCGGCGAAAGTCGAAAAAATTTTGCGGTCCGAGCTGCCCTGCTCCTGCCGGGGAAGGCTTACCGCCGGCGGCTGCCAACCCCTGGCTTGCCCGCCGGATCGCCTTCGAAGGCTGCTGAAAAAGAACCCCGAGACGGGCACCTCTCGGAAGAACCGCAGACCAAAACCGACCGGTCCGACTTTCAGTGCACCTTCGGCGGCAGAGAGAAGCAGCAAAAATACCGGTCAGAGAAGGGGAGTTTTGGTCGACTCTGCCAGGCTTTTGCACTAAGTCAGATCCGTAATGCCAGCGGGACTGAGTCGCTTTTGCGTGCCGTGGTCCTGGAGGCCTGCTCGGACAGGGCGGTCCTTCGGGTCCCGCGGGAAGGGGCATTTCATGTTCCTCTGCGGGAGGTGATCCATTTTCTGCGGGAAATGGCGAGCCCCTTCGGCTACGAGAGTGTGTAGGTCCCGCTCAACAGTCTACGTCCTTAACCATCGGGGACTTTGTAGATTGTGCCCGTAATCGCTCTCCGCAGAACAGAGCGGGAGGTCTCCGCGGCGGAGGCCGGAGAGGGCGCGAGGTGAGCGGCATGGTATGACTGGGTTCGTGCCGCTCACTGGTACCCGGAGCGTGGCGCCCTCCGGGTAAAAGGCTAGCCGGGGCGAGCAGGTGGGTTGACGGGCGCATAAGCCACGCCGTCCCCGCCATACAAGGTGCCGGTGGCCTGGCGAACCACCGGCGTAAGGCTAGCCAGGGCGGACCGCGGGGCAGAGGGCGCTTAAGCCACGCTCTCTCTCCATCCCACCAGTACAAACGGGGAAAAAATTTCAAAGTGTGGGAGAACCGGGGACCCGACCGGTGGCACTCTGCCTCTCGCTGCCGCCCTCCTGGAAGCGTCCTCGGTCACTCGGAGTACGGCAGATTCCAGAGCTCCGGAATGGTGAAAAAGAACCGGAGAGAGGGCGACTCTGGTTTCTCACTGCCGGGCGAGGACCACCGCAGGCGGCGGGGACGTCTGACAGGAGACGGCGCCGCGGCAGGCTTTCTAAGTGGCTGGGCTTTTTGTCCTCGGCGAAAGTCGAAAAAATTTTGCGGTCCGAGCTGCCCTGCTCCTGCCGGGGAAGGCTTACCGCCGGCGGCTGCCAACCCCTGGCTTGCCCGCCGGATCGCCTTCGAAGGCTGCTGAAAAAGAACCCCGAGACGGGCACCTCTCGGAAGAACCGCAGACCAAAACCGACCGGTCCGACTTTCAGTGCACCTTCGGCGGCAGAGAGAAGCAGCAAAAATACCGGTCAGAGAAGGGGAGTTTTGGTCGACTCTGCCAGGCTTTTGCACTAAGTCAGATCCGTAATGCCAGCGGGACTGAGTCGCTTTTGCGTGCCGTGGTCCTGGAGGCCTGCTCGGACAGGGCGGTCCTTCGGGTCCCGCGGGAAGGGGCATTTCATGTTCCTCTGCGGGAGGTGATCCATTTTCTGCGGGAAATGGCGAGCCCCTTCGGCTACAAGAGTGTGTAGGTCCCGCTCAACAGTCTACGTCCTTAACCATCGGGGACTTTGTAGATTGTGCCCGTAATCGCTCTCCGCAGAACAGAGCGGGAGGTCTCCGCGGCGGAGGCCGGAGAGGGCGCGAGGTGAGCGGCATGGTATGACTGGGTTCGTGCCGCTCACTGGTACCCGGAGCGTGGCGCCCTCCGGGTAAAAGGCTAGCCGGGGCGAGCAGGTGGGTTGACGGGCGCATAAGCCACGCCGTCCCCGCCATACAAGGTGCCGGTGGCCTGGCGAACCACCGGCGTAAGGCTAGCCAGGGCGGACCGCGGGGCAGAGGGCGCTTAAGCCACGCTCTCTCTCCATCCCACCAGTACAAACGGGGAAAAAAATTTCAAAGTGTGGGAGAACCGGGGACCCGACCGGTGGCACTCTGCCTCTCGCTGCCGCCCTCCTGGAAGCGTCCTCGGTCACTCGGAGTACGGCAGATTCCAGAGCTCCGGAAGGGTGAAAAAGAACCGGAGAGAGGGCGACTCTGGTTTCTCACTGCCGGGCGAGGACCACCGCAGGCGGCGGGGACGTCTGACAGGAGACGGCGCCGCGGCAGGCTTTCTAAGTGGCTGGGCTTTTTGTCCTCGGCGAAAGTCGAAAAAATTTTGCGGTCCGAGCTGCCCTGCTCCTGCCGGGGAAGGCTTACCGCCGGCGGCTGCCAACCCCTGGCTTGCCCGCCGGATCGCCTTCGAAGGCTGCTGAAAAAGAACCCCGAGACGGGCACCTCTCGGAAGAACCGCAGACCAAAACCGACCGGTCCGACTTTCAGTGCACCTTCGGCGGCAGAGAGAAGCAGCAAAAATACCGGTCAGAGAAGGGGAGTTTTGGTCGACTCTGCCAGGCTTTTGCACTAAGTCAGATCCGTAATGCCAGCGGGACTGAGTCGCTTTTGCGTGCCGTGGTCCTGGAGGCCTGCTCGGACAGGGCGGTCCTTCGGGTCCCGCGGGAAGGGGCATTTCATGTTCCTCTGCGGGAGGTGATCCATTTTCTGCGGGAAATGGCGAGCCCCTTCGGCTACAAGAGTGTGTAGGTCCCGCTCAACAGTCTACGTCCTTAACCATCGGGGACTTTGTAGATTGTGCCCGTAATCGCTCTCCGCAGAACAGAGCGGGAGGTCTCCGCGGCGGAGGCCGGAGAGGGCGCGAGGTGAGCGGCATGGTATGACTGGGTTCGTGCCGCTCACTGGTACCCGGAGCGTGGCGCCCTCCGGGTAAAAGGCTAGCCGGGGCGAGCAGGTGGGTTGACGGGCGCATAAGCCACGCCGTCCCCGCCATACAAGGTGCCGGTGGCCTGGCGAACCACCGGCGTAAGGCTAGCCAGGGCGGACCGCGGGGCAGAGGGCGCTTAAGCCACGCTCTCTCTCCATCCCACCAGTACAAACGGGGAAAAAATTTCAAAGTGTGGGAGAACCGGGGACCCGACCGGTGGCACTCTGCCTCTCGCTGCCGCCCTCCTGGAAGCGTCCTCGGTCACTCGGAGTACGGCAGATTCCAGAGCTCCGGAATGGTGAAAAAGAACCGGAGAGAGGGCGACTCTGGTTTCTCACTGCCGGGCGAGGACCACCGCAGGCGGCGGGGACGTCTGACAGGAGACGGCGCCGCGGCAGGCTTTCTAAGTGGCTGGGCTTTTTGTCCTCGGCGAAAGTCGAAAAAATTTTGCGGTCCGAGCTGCCCTGCTCCTGCCGGGGAAGGCTTACCGCCGGCGGCTGCCAACCCCTGGCTTGCCCGCCGGATGGCCTTCGAAGGCTGCTGAAAAAGAACCCCGAGACGGGCACCTCTCGGAAGAACCGCAGACCAAAACCGACCGGTCCGACTTTCAGTGCACCTTCGGCGGCAGAGAGAAGCAGCAAAAATACCGGTCAGAGAAGGGGAGTTTTGGTCGACTCTGCCAGGCTTTTGCACTAAGTCAGATCCGTAATGCCAGCGGGACTGAGTCGCTTTTGCGTGCCGTGGTCCTGGAGGCCTTCTCGGACAGGGCGGTCCTTCGGGTCCCGCGGGAAGGGGCATTTCATGTTCCTCTGCGGGAGGTGATCCATTTTCTGCGGGAAATGGCGAGCCCCTTCGGCTACAAGAGTGTGTAGGTCCCGCTCAACAGTCTACGTCCTTAACCATCGGGGACTTTGTAGATTGTGCCCGTAATCGCTCTCCGCAGAACAGAGCGGGAGGTCTCCGCGGCGGAGGCCGGAGAGGGCGCGAGGTGAGCGGCATGGTATGACTGGGTTCGTGCCGCTCACTGGTACCCGGAGCGTGGCGCCCTCCGGGTAAAAGGCTAGCCGGGGCGAGCAGGTGGGTTGACGGGCGCATAAGCCACGCCGTCCCCGCCATACAAGGTGCCGGTGGCCTGGCGAACCACCGGCGTAAGGCTAGCCAGGGCGGACCGCGGGGGAGAGGGCGCATAAGCCACGCCGACCCCGCTGTACAAGGTGCCGGTGGCCTGGCGAACCACCGGCGTAAGGCTAGCCAAGGGCGTACCGCGGGGCAGAGGGCGCATAAGCCACGCTCTCTCTCCATCCCACCAGAACAAACGGGGAAAAATTTTCAAAGTGTGGGAGAACCGGGGACCCGACCGGTGGCACTCTGCCTCTCGCTGCCGCCCTCCTGGAAGCGTCCTCGGCCACTCGGTGTCCGGCAGATTTCAGAGCTCCGGAATGGTGAAAAAGAACCGGTGAGAGGGCGAATCCGGCTTCTCTCTGCCGGGCGAGGACCACCGCAGGCGGCATGGGAAGTCTGACAGGAGACGGCGCGGCGGGCAGGCTTTAAAAGTGCATGGGCTTTTGGCCTCGGCGAAAGTCGAAAAAATTTTGCGGTCCGAGCTGCCCTGCTCCTGCCGGGGAAGGCTCACCGCCGGCGGCTGCCAACCCCTGGCTTGCCCGCCGGATGGCCTTCGAAGGCTGCTGAAAAAGAACCCCGAGACGGGCACCTCTCGGAAGAACCGCAGACCAAAACGAACCGATCCCACCCTCAGTGCACCTTCGGCGGCAGAGAAAAGCATCAAAAATACCGGTCAAAGAAGCGAGGTTTTGGTCGACTCTGCCAGGTTTTTGCACTAAGTCAGATTTGTAATGCCAGCGGGACTGAGTCGCTTTTGCGTGCCGTGGTCCTGGAGGCCTGCTCGGACAGGGCGGTCCTTCGGGTCCCGCGGGAAGGGGCATTTCATGTTCCTCTGCGGGAGGTGATCCATTTTCTGCGGGAAATGGCGAGCCCCTTCGGCTACAAGAGTGTGTAGGTCCCGCTCAACAGTCTACGTCCTTAACCATCGGGGACTTTGTAGATTTTGCCCGTAATCGCTCTCCGCAGAACAGAGCGGGAGGTCTCCGCGGCGGAGGCCGGAGAGGGCGCGAGGTGAGCGGCATGGTATGACTGGGTTCGTGCCGCTCACTGGTACCCGGAGCGTGGCGCCCTCCGGGTAAAAGGCTAGCCGGGGCGAGCAGGTGGGTTGACGGGCGCATAAGCCACGCCGTCCCCGCCATACAAGGTGCCGGTGGCCTGGCGAACCACCGGCGTAAGGCTAGCCAGGGCGGACCGCGGGGGAGAGGGCGCATAAGCCACGCCGACCCCGCTGTACAAGGTGCCGGTGGCCTGGCGAACCACCGGCGTAAGGCTAGCCAAGGGCGTACCGCGGGGCAGAGGGCGCATAAGCCACGCTCTCTCTCCATCCCACCAGAACACACGGGGAAAAATTTTCAAAGTGTGGGAGAACCGGGGACCCGACCGGTGGCACTCTGCCTCTCGCTGCCGCCCTCCTGGAAGCGTCCTCGGCCACTCGGTGTCCGGCAGATTTCAGAGCTCCGGAATGGTGAAAAAGAACCGGTGAGAGGGCGACTCCGGATTCTCTCTGCCGGGCGAGGACCACCGCAGGCGGCATGGGAAGTCTGACAGGAGACGGCGCTGCGGGCAGGATTTCGAAGTGCATGGGCTTTTGGCCTCGGCGAAAGTCGAAAAAATTTTGCGGTCCGAGCTGCCCTGCTCCTGCCGGGGAAGGCTCACCGCCGGCGGCTGCCGACCCCTGGCTTGCCCGCCGGATGTCCTTCGAAGGCTGCTGAAAAAGAACTGCCAGGCGGGCACCTCTCGGAAGAACCGCAGACAAAAACATAAAAATTTTGGGCGATCCGACCCTCAGTGCACCTTCGGCGGCAGAGAAAAGCATCAAAAATACCGGTCAAAGAAGCGAGGTTTTGGTCGACTCTGCCAGGTTTTTGCACAAAGTGTTGGCATCGTGCGGCGTCGCGCTTTGCTGTACCGTATCCCCAATGGAGTGGCGCCCGGCGGGGTAGGCTAGCCATGTGAGGTCGAGGGCGGGAGGACGGGACGTAAGCCAGGCCGTTCTCCACAAGTAAATTCCGGACGCGGAGACCCCTTCTCCGCCCTACGGTCCCCAATGGGGTGGCGCCCGGCGGGTGAGGCTAGCCATGGGAGGACGGGACGTAAGCCAGGCCGTTCTCCACAAGAAATTCCGGACGCGGAGACCCCTTCTCCGCCCTACGGTCCCCAATGGGGTGGCGCCCGGCGGGTGAGGCTAGCCATGTGAGGTCGAGGGCGGGAGGACGGGACGTAAGCCAGGCCGTTCTCCACAAGTAAAATTCCGGACGCGGAGACCCCTTCTCCGCCCTACGGTCCCCAATGGGGTGGCGCCCGGCGGGTGAGGCTAGCCATGTGAGGTCGAGGGCGGGAGGACGGGACGTAAGCCAGGCCGTTCTCCACAAGTAAAATTCCGGACGCGGAGACCCCTTCTCCGCCCTACGGTCCCCAATGGGGTGGCGCCCGGCGGGTGAGGCTAGCCATGGGAGGACGGGACGTAAGCCAGGCCGTTCTCCACAAGAAATTCCGGACGCGGAGACCCCTTCTCCGCCCTACGGTCCCCAATGGGGTGGCGCCCGGCGGGTGAGGCTAGCCATGTGAGGTCGAGGGCGGGAGGACGGGACGTAAGCCAGGCCGTTCTCCACAAGTAAAATTCCGGACGCGGAGACCCCTTCTCCGCCCTACGGTCCCCAATGGGGTGGCGCCCGGCGGGTGAGGCTAGCCATGTGAGGTCGAGGGCGGGAGGACGGGACGTAAGCCAGGCCGTTCTCCACAAGTAAAATTCCGGACGCGGAGACCCCTTCTCCGCCCTACGGTCCCCAATGGGGTGGCGCCCGGCGGGTGAGGCTAGCCATGTGAGGTCGAGGGCGGGAGGACGGGACGTAAGCCAGGCCGTTCTCCACAAGTAAAATTCCGGACGCGGAGACCCCTTCTCCGCCCTACGGTCCCCAATGGGGTGGCTCCCGGCGGGTGAGGCTAGCCATGTGAGGTCGAGGGCGGGAGGACGGGACGCAAGCCAGGCCGTTCTCCACAAACTCCCAGCGGTAGAGTCTCGGCTCTCCGCTCTTTTGATCGATCTGACACAGCGCGATCCGGCGGGGCAAGGCACTTTGCTCGGTCAGGGGTATTGGCCCCGGCCGGTTTATGGTAAAGCGTTCCTTAGCCTCAGTCTTGGTCGCGCATCAATCCCCCGCTCCCCGTGAGCGGCTGTCGTCCTCTGCCTAAGGTTGTGTAGCGCGGTGCCAGTGTGGTCCTCGCACGGCCCCGCTCCTGCCACAAGCGGTAGGACTCTCTGCTTCGGCTGAGGTTTGCTACGAAGCGTATGGAACGGGCGTACTCCACCGTACCGTGGGTGGGGGGCGGCGGCGTTGGCGGCGGCAGCGTCCAGCGAGGAGCTCCGGCTCCCCGCGGTAGCGCCTCGCCTAGTGTCCCTCGGGCAAGTCCAATCGCCCCCCGCCCGGTCGGAGAGCGCAGACACTTCTGTGTCCACGGTTTATTTCCGCAGCACGAAAAGGGACGGCTCCCGCTTGCTCCTCGCGGGGACGAGGCTTAGACCCACCGTGGCGCTTCCGCGGTAGGTAGGGTCGTCTGCCGTAGGAGCGGTAGCGGTCGAGTGGTCCCCAGTGTACCCTGTTAGCGCTGCCCGCCTACGCCTGAAGAGCTGCGGACCGAGAAAAAGGTTCGCTCCGCTGCTGACGGCGAAGCGCGCGGCACGCCGCGGAAGAGGAGAGGGAGCGGTCGCCCCCGGGGCGGCTCCCCTCCGAGTCCGGCAGAAGCAGAGATTGTAGCGGAGGGGGGGGTTTTTCTAAATTCCCCGGGCGTGTTATCCCCAGCGGTAGCCTTCGAACTCTTCAACCGCAAGCACGATCGCACGTTCACAGCACCCGTCACTAGGAGCCGGGCCAGAGGCGGGCGGCAGACGAAACCGACATGAGCGCTTAAGGGTATTGCACCCCCGGCGCCCAGACCCTGGAAATTGAGTCTGCCCCCAAAGCCCACCCGCGTCCTCCTTGGCGCTCCCGGAGTACATGGTCGTAGATGGGCCATCGGTCGCTAATGCCAAACTGCGTCCCAGGGGTGCGTCCCCTCTGACCAACGGCAGACCCATCCCTCTCGCCAATCCGCGGATCCCCGCCAGGTCCCGAACAGGGCTCGTCCTTTAGCGTTTCAAATGCGCCCTCCCCGCCATACGAGGGGTTGAGGACCGTAGCCTTCCCTTACGAGAGGCACCAGGGGTGCGCCTGCTCGAGGGCCCGGCCGTGGGCGTAACGCTTGGGCCGCCCGGGGGAGTCGGTAGACCATGGGAGACCAACACTCGCACCCGAACGTTGCCCGTGCTTTGTGGAAGAGAGCTTCTTTTGCGAGGTTGTCGCTGCGGATGGCGCCCGGACAAACCCTATCCCTAATACTTCTGGGGAATTGGCGTCTAAGCCACCCTGCTCGGTATCCCTGCACCCACGAAGGGGGCCGTGGAAGGCTTGGGGTCTCGCCGGCGAAACCGACCGGATGCCCGGGGTACTGAACCCCCGGGGTCCCACCCTGGAAATTGAGCCGTCCGACCCCGCCACGTCTTCCTAGTGCTCTCCTTGGCTCCCCCGCCTGTGGGCGTCGTTAGGGGCTGCGGTCATCAGCGCCGGCTAAGCTTCGGCAACACGGCCGACCCACCCCTTCGGCGCCTGGGGGAGCCTGGTCCCAGTCCGGGCCGTTCCGTAGGGGCGGCTATCCCTTACATGAGGGACTCGGTGCGTCCGCTCGGGCTGCGGGGCTCCGGCTCCGACAGCCGGGGAGCTGGTTTTGACCGCGGGCCTCGACGGGAGCCGGCAGGGACCGGACTTAGGCGTCAAGCCGAAAATAACCCCGGCACCCTCGCGTGCTTCCAAAGCGAGGGGACCTTTGGCCGAGCGGGGGCACCGGAAGCCGAACCGACCCCAACCCCTCTTCCTACCCCAGGGCTGGGCTGACCAATCCCCTGATCGGGTCTAAAATGGAAGAAGGGGATTCGAGGGAAGGGGCTGGCGGAAGGCAGTTGCCCGACGGAGTAGGCGAAGGCCAGGCCGTTTCCGAGTCCCGAGCAGAGGAGGGCGAACTCGGCTCTTCATCGACCGACGGCGAGGCGAGGGCGGTGGCTGCCGCGGGGAAGACTCCATTGCTCGTCAGCGCGCTAGGAGCGGGGCCGACTGGCTGCTCGGGGTATGGCATCCCCGGGGGCCCACCCTGGAAATCTTCGCTCCTCAGCCGCTGCAGGTTATAAGGTCCCGCCGCGCGTAAGCGCTCAACTCTCCGACCCACGGATGTCGAGCCCATGGTGAGCCGGCCGTTTCGTACGGGGAAAAGGGGTCCTCTGGCCCCACATCGATCGAGGGGGGTTTAGATCCGCGGAGGCACGCACCGCGAGGCGAATCGCTGCTTTTCCCCAAGAGGTTAACCTTCAAACCACCGAGTAGGTTCGGGGCAGGGCCGACAGTCTGCACTGGGGTATTGCATCCCTGGTGGGGCGACCCTGGAAATCTCTGCCTCTTTCCACTCTTTCGGTTGGGCCTCTCGTCGGGGCGAGCGTAAGTCGGCAAGCAGACGTGGGAAGAGGCTTCTTACCGGTGACACTCCCTTCGTGAGAGAGGCAGGTACTCGCCCCGGACCCCGGTCCAAATCTGCGCGGGCCGGACGGCGTCGGCCCTAGCCGAAGGCCGCTCCCGCGAAGCCAGGGAGCCGAAAATAACCCCGACACCCTCCGCGACCTCGCGTGCTTCCAAAGCGAGGGGAACCTTTGGCCGAGCGGGGGCACCCGAAGCCGAACCGACCCCAACCCCTCTTCCTACCCCAGGGCTGGGCTGACCAATCCCCTGATCGGGTCTAAAATGGAAGAAGGGGATTCGAGGGAAGGGGCTGGCGGAAGGCAGTTGCCCGACGGAGTAGGCGAAGGCCAGGCCGTTTCCAAATCCCGAGCAGAGGAGGGCGAACGACGTTCTTCATCGACTGACGGCGAGGCTAGGGCGAAGGCGGTGGCTGCCGCGGGGAAGACTCCATTGCTTGCCAGCGTGCTAGGAGCGGGGCCGACAGGCTGCTCGGGGTATGGCATCCCCGGGGGCCCACCCTGGAAATCTTCGCTCCTCAGCCGCTGCAGGTTATAAGGTCCCGCCGCGCGTAAGCGCTCAACTCCCCGACCCACGGACGTCGAGCCCATGGTGAGCTGACAGTTTCGTACGGGGAAAAGGGGTCCTCTGGCCCCACATCGATCGAGGGGGTTTAGATCCGCGGAGGCACGCACCGCGAGGCGAATCGCTGCTTTTCCCCAAGAGGTTAACCTTCAAACCACCGAGTAGGTTCGGGGCAGGGCCGACTGCCTGCACTGGGGTATTGCATCCCTGGTGGGGCGACCCTGGAAATCTCTGCCCCTTTCCACTCTTTCGGTTGGGCCTCTCGTCGGGGCGAGCGTAAGTCGGCAAGCAGACGTGGGAAGAGGCTTCTTACCGGTGACACTCCCTTCGTGAGAGAGGCAGGTACTCGCCCCGCACCCCGGTCCAAATCTGCTCGGTCCGGCCGTCGTCGGCCCTAGCCGAAGGCCGCTCCCGCGAAGCCAGGCGATCCGAGCCGAGGATCCGCGCGAGCCTTCTCCAAGCCCTCTGCCGGGCGCTGGTGTTGAAAGCGTAGCGGACCCTGTTCGCCGGAGCGATAGGAGCGGAGCACCGGTCCCGAAGGGTTGAAAGCTGGGTAGCATCGCCGTAGCTTCCCTCCCAGCCTTCCCCCGGACCTGGCGCCCGATCCCCTCCGCTCCTCTGTGCGTTGGCGGGCGGCGCTGCATGGGTACGTCGCGACGGCTCCCTATCGTCTCTCTCTCGCTTAACAGTGGTGAGAGGTGGTGGTGGCGCTGTCGAGGTGCTGAAGTCGAGCGTCCAATGCTTTCCTTCTATGCGCAGCCTACAGGAGCTGTCCGAGCTTCGGAGGTGCTGATGGAGGTGAGAGTCGAGCGCCGCTTCTTGGCTGATCTGAGTGGGGAAAGCCAGCGACTGCGAGAGGGAGGGGGAAGGAAAGGCTTTTTCGGGTCCTTGGAAGGGACCGCGAGAGCATCTTTCTTGCCCCCCTGCCCTAAGCTCCATCCACAATGTTGTCTGCGAGGTCTTCTCTGGCGGCGGAGAAGCGCTGCGGTAGCAGCAGCAACGAGCGTTCCCATGAGCTCACGGAGCCTGACTCCAAGAGTCTACCCCTCAGAGCCCCGGCTACCTGGTTGATCCTGCCAGTAGTATATGCTTGTTTTAAAGATTAAGCCATGCATGTCTAAGTACTGACTATTCTTTACGGTGAAACTGCGAATGGCTCATTAAATCAGTTATGGTTCCTTTGATCGTTCCGCATTGATGGTGTGCTACTCGGATAACTGTGGC